>NC_135873.1:8492433-8607433 GCF_031162955.1 Sander vitreus
AGGGACATCCCTGGCAAGAGCCAGTAGGTTGTTGCACAAATGAAGAGTTGCAGGTCCACTCTCCAACTTGGTCCCTGGTAAGACTCCAACACTGAATCTGTGAACTAAGAAAACAGAGAACCCAATAGAACAATGAAGAAAGGCCAACAACAGAAACTTCAAGCATCATTTCATCTCATCTTTTCAATACAGTCTCCTCAGTAGAGAGACTGGCTTCTTTTCTGGAAATGGCTCTCCAATACTTTACTTGACCAGTAAAGTCTGTCTAAAAAGTATCAAAAGTTCTTTGTATTGTATTGATTTTCACTGTAAGGAGGTGTGCAGGAATTTAAAATACAGTTGAAATCATGCAAATGTGAATCCAGCTGCCTGAGAGTCCAGGTTGAAAATAGTTGCAAATAGGCTTCACAGGGGATAGAAAACACACTGTCCTTACAAAATAATTACTTCAGCACGGATTTCATTTCATTCAACAATAAAAAATAAATAAATAAATAAAAAGGCAAAACAGCTGCATACAGAGAATGAGATCAGCGAGCTGAGCTCTGAACCCAGCATGCTCAGATCTAAAGCCCAATGCAATCAATCAAAGCCTCTAATAAACATCTGTGTAACTGAGTCTGTGTTCTGTTGATAATGAGAAACCAATGAGGAAAGCTGGATGTAAAATTAGAACAACGTATGAACACTGCATTTGTGTTTCTGCCCCTGAGTTTGTGGAACTTCATCATTGTTTAACTGAAGTCGGGTATATGTGTGGATAAACTTCAAACATTTACTACGGCATCACCCAAATTGGTCGATTAGCTTAACGAAACAAAAAACAGACTTAGAAAGGCGAGTTCATCTACCCACAGCGTTCAGGCAGCCTCCCACTGCAGATTTGGATCGTGCCAAAGTAATAACTAATGTTATATATCGTTGCGTATATGTAACCATACTCAGTCGTAGAAAATACTGAATTAAACCATATGGGCAAAGTACTCGAGCCCCGCTACAAAGGCCCTTCATGTGTACGTTTTAGTTAGTCTGTTGTGTATGAACGAGCAAAAGCTGCAGTTCGGGAATTATCAACAAGTCAGTCTTATTATGAAAAATGACTGACATTTGTGTTATTTATTTTTCTGATTGATAATATGCCAATATTTGAGTGCCTTAACAGGGTATATACAGAAATCCTGGAGGTAAATTCAATACCTTTTAATACAATTTTTCAATACCTTCTCAATATTTTTTAAAACAAACACGCCATTGAGTTGCAGGTTTATGAGTGACTGAAAGTGACTGAAAGTGTGACGTGAGATGCTAAAAAGAAACTACACGCTGTTTTCAGGTAACGTTACTTTTTGACGTTCCCCGGAGTTTTGCCAACCGGATACGGCAAAAGCTGAATCTGTCAACTAGCTCCGCTACCTTCTTCGTTGCTCGGCCTGGTTGTAGCGCTATCCTATTGCGTGCAGTGGGAATTTGAAAGACAACCGTTTATCCTGCCCCTCGGATTGAGCCTTGCCAATGGTGAGTTCCCAGACCCAATATCTTGATGTGGGTCTGGCTTGTCAGGCTAAAATACGGGATAGGATATCATATAACACAAACTTTACAAGATCAACTTAAAGAAATAGACATAATAAAACAAATGGACAACTCATAGTTTGCAAAAAAATCATTCAAAAAATGAATACCTCGTAAAATGGCGATAAATACCTTTTAATGGCCTGAATATGTACTAACTTTTTAAACCCCGCGGACACCCTGCTTAACTGTTTGAGCCACTGTTGAATGTTTATACTCAAAAATACATTTACTGCATTTTTTTTCCTTCTTCCCAAAAACATACCAGACCCTGATCCCAAAACTGAAGTACATACTAAACTGTGATTTTTGTGTACAATTACACTCCTAACTGCGATGCAATTTGTCTTCTAGCACAATGTCCTCTAGCACACAGTCAGGTCTAACAGTCATTAGTGACTGCTTTAAAATTCAGCTGGACGCCAGCCACCAGCTGAACAGTCCAATGCTATTATTAGATCTTATCTGTTTATCACTTATATAACTTATACAATAGATCCACACAATGGACTGTATACACGTTGAGTCTCAACGCTTAGGTATAAATTAACTTTTAATTCTATGATGTCAGAAATTCTTGTGTATGGAGATAACCATCATGCCATCAGTCTTAGAAACAAAAAAAACTTGCAACCAACTTTTAAAGTTTTAAAATGACCATACCCAACAATTAAGTTTGCATGACGTGATCTACTATAAGATCATTACCATTAGCACTCATCATGCAAACTGATTTGTTTTAGGTAGGTAAGATGAAGCAAAAGCAGGTGACAGGGGGATGACATATTGGCGTTTTTCCATTACATGGTATCTGCTCGACTCTACTCGACCGCGGTGTCCCGTCGACCTTTTTCCATTGCAGATTTAGTACCGCCTCATGCGTGAGGCGAGCGCGGCTGGTCGTCATAGCGACACCGCAGGAAACTGCCGTGACCTAACGCGACACACGCACAGAACGTCGAAGGTGTGCCGTTTTTGATTCTCGGCATGTGGCTGGTGCCGCAGCCAGAAGAAAGATTTTGTTTCAAAAGAAGCTGAAAAAAAAACTGGCTAAACTATTTAAAAATGGTGGGCTTGTTCAGGACACACCTGTCTGTCGCTAGCAATGATGACGCAGTGATTAGTGACGATTCTCTCTGACCAATCAGTAGTCTGCAGGTGTTCACATCACCTTTTGGTATCGCCTCAGCTTGCTTGAAACCTCGACGGAGGTGATACTAAAAAAAAAGTATCTGTTGGCAGGTACCAGGGACTTTTTTTCATAATGGAAAACCAAAAAAGGCGAGTAGAGGCGAGGCGAGCAGGTACCATGTAATAGGGGATGGTCTGTAACCGTTTATGTGTAATGCATCAGTAGTGTAAGGTAGCCTTAAAGGCAAACTAGGCTAGCTTAGAACATCATCCTTAACCTCAACTAAAACGTCCCAAATATGTCAGCAACCAACTGCATCTCGCCAAGATAAAAGAAGCATAAACATGAATTTATAACTGACGCATGGAGCTGTATCTTTCTGTCATTATGAAAGCCAGGATTTACTTTATGAATCTGTACCATGCGGTTACCTTGATTAAATGAATCATCAGTCCAGAAACTGTGGCTTTTTTCAAAAATGCTGAAGCAACACTCTCTTCCTGTGATTCGGCTGATCACCTCTAAGGCTTTCATAAATAAGGCCCCTGGATATATTCATGAACTAATTCACAGAATTGCTTTGATTCCAGTATAGGGAGGTCAAATGTGGTATTCTGTAAAATGTAGAGTGATTCACGTTTCTTGAAAAGTTCTGAGAAGTGACACATCAGAAGGACATTGAAACCAAAGCACAGAGTGATCTCCTTACCTTCTCCGAGGCTGTATCGTAGGCGGGCGTCCCACGCCTGCAGGGCCTCCTTGCTGTCGAAGCCCAGTAGAGCAGCCTGGTTCAGGCAGAGGATGGCCAGAGTAAAAGCAACACCTTCATACCACTGTCCTATGTCCAGACCGCAGATCTCCTCCAAGATAACACTGGCCCTCTCCTTGTTGCCCTGCGCTTTTTCAGACTTGTCTTTAAAAACCAGCAGCACGAGGCAGTCTGGAGAGTCAGAGAGTCGGTATGAACATCACTGAAGATGTGTCCAGCAGCATCAGTAGATGTATTTGCACAGTTAAACTGCAGTTTACATTACATTTTTATATTACGCAAAATGTAACATACTGGAAACACAGTTAAATCCATAATGAATTACACTGTCAAGTACATGTATGTATATAACATGTATTCTCACGCACAGTAGCTGTTGGAGTGTCCTGTAGTCTTTTGGCACCTTCAAACAATTAGTGTCAACTGACATAACAACACTGTGTGTTTGAGCATCTCACTCCTTCACACACACACTTCTTTACCCACATAACTGAGGCATGAGCGCAGACAGCTGTGATAACACTGACATCAAAGATGAAGAGGAGCAGCACTCAACCTCAGTCTAACCTGTGGAGTATGTTAAGCTGTCCAGCACCAGATATCCAAAGAAACATGTCTGTGTAATGCAATACAGCCACTTCATTACTTTGAATCCTAGTTTCTTAGTCACAAAATACAAAAAGGCCAGAGGTAAGGTAAGTTTAGACAACTTCAAACTCAACTTCAGGCTGAAGCCTCCTCAGTAAATGTGACTAAATAACAAGTACAGGTTTGGTGTATCTAAAAATACAGCAGGGCTCAGACCATCAGTCTTTAGCACATTAACTTTGAGGATGGGCTCAAATAAGAGTCAATAAGATTTTGAGTTTGTGGAATCAAGCTCAGAAATAGTTCAGATCTGTGGTTGAATATCAGCCTTTGCATCCTTAGAAAATCTCTGCATGAAAAATTAAAGCTTGTGAATGTGTAGACATGTGATTTGAGAATATCAAAATCGAATTGTGCACAAATGATATCAACAGTGAGGTTACACCATGGATTTAAGAGAACGGGTTACACAAAGGCATAAGTAACGTTACAGACTCAAAGCAAACCGTGAAATTCAAATCAACAAATGACTACACGTGAACGCGCATTTAAGATGACCTGAACGAATTTTAACCCCGCTTTTACAGCCGAAATCATTGCAAACATTTGCACTTTAAATATACTCGTTTAAAATATATTTGTACCTCCTGCTTTGACTCTGTATACTCAGATCTTCACAAAAAAAAGAGATGTTTTCTCTCAGACTTTGTGTAACCTCGCTGTTTCCCCACAAATGTTAGCTTGTTGTCTACAAAAACAAACTGTTTCTATTACTTGAGTTTATCATGTAGTCTTGTCACAGGTTTATAAAGGGTTGAAATACAATTACAGGTTTTGAAACTCGTTTTCTACTTTATTTTACAAGCTCTAAATCAGTTTGACCCTTATTTGAGCGCATATACAAGGCCACCTTCTGAATATACGAACACAAACGGTCTCATCAACACAGGAAGGGTCCATGCAAGTTGCAACAACACATGCAGGGAAGCACCTGATATGTTCAACAAGCTAACGTTAGCTTATTTTAATCTGGCGCAGCTAACATGCGCATTAATTTGTTTACACACATTTCATAGATAACTCGCAGTAAGAAACACGTGAAATGTGTAAAACTGACCGGTAATAAACGGTGGGGTTTTTTTTACCTGCTACAGGCGACGGCTTGCGAAGAACGAGCCACCTAGTTTTCCACTGTGGAAGAAAGCAAACGTAACGTTAGAGACAAACTTTTTTTAAGCACAGATGAAAGTGCGTTGAATTACTTCAGCCATATCAGTCAGCAAATTTAGTCACGCTAAACACCTTTTTTCCATCTCGGAGTCTGGCATATCCCTCCACGACAACAGAATCCGTCATCTTCAGTCATGGTTCCTGACAGCTGCACAGTCGCTGCCTGAATGAGGGGTCACTTTCAAAATAGCTGCTCTCTTTGCTTGTGGGGCGCAAACTCGCCCCCAGCAAGGCACGGAAAATGGCATGACCAGTATCTGTCTGTCGGTCTGTCTGTCTGTGCACCAGCCAGCCGACCATGTTGCCACCTGGACTGGTTTACACCACCTGCTACTGGAGGAAACAATCACATTCTCATACAACATTCCATAGTATCTTTACAAATATACACAGTTTTGTTTGTTATTTATGGTTATTTCATAAAACGGGAAGTATGTCGCAAAGTACTCCTGAAAATTTAAAAAAAGTGGAAGTGGCTTCAATTGTGTAAATGTGTATTTGAAATACATTCTGCAGAAGTTTATATTCATAAATGGTCTCTAGTTGGCCTCATAGTGTGTAAAATTAAAGTTATAATATGCTTGAATGTTGAATTATAGTAGTTGAAATACTAAAAGAAGTGGAAACAGATAAAATGGAAGTGAATGAAGTGCTGAATAAAGTTGAAATCTCAGGTAAAGTAAGCACTGAATGAAGTTGAAGCTTCAGCACTGAAAAAATAACTCTTGGCAACTAAAGATGCTGTATTACAATCAAATACATGTCGAAAGCTACAGGCTTGGCACAATTATGACTAAAGCCAGTGCGGTATGGAGGATATATTTATTCATTATTCAAATTGAAAGTCCAAACAGAAAACGAAGCAAGATAAAAATTAAAAATAGTATTATTTTACTACGCTACTAGGAAAAATCATGCCATAATTAAATGTGAAATGTAAAAGCTTAAATGGAAATAGTTAAATTAAAATCTCAAATAGAAAAAAAGACAATACGACGATAATTTTCAATTTTCAATTTGACATTTTATCTTTTGAATTTTATGTTTTACATTGACATTTTAAGATTCACCTTTTACATTTCGATTTAACATTAAGCTTTTCATTTAGAAGTGACAGGTGTCAATTTAAATGAGGAGGCGTGGCCCAACGGCTGGTGGGAGGGTCTGAAACCACTTCCAGCTGACAGCGGGGCCTGTGAGTATTACTGGCCGACCAGTAAGCAAGCGATCCTGGCCACCGCCAGCTGGCTGTCACCTAAGACTGGAGCTTCCAAGTCCGACAACGTATCGGAGCAAATGTGCAATTGGCCATCAATTTTTGTAAAACTGACCATATTCAAACTGTACACAGTTAATTTCTCGCATAAAACTCAGTCTCAGAAATGAATTTAGTGGTGAAATAGCAGACGAAAAAAGCAATCAATTCTAGAATCTAGATTTGGAGTTTGCCGTAGTAGCAGCAGGCAACAACAGGAAACCTTTTACAATTTTCGTCTGCTATTTCAACACTCATTTCCCCACAACTTTATCTAACTATAAGCGCAGTTCAATCATGCGAGGCTCAGCTGAGGCTCATCTGAGATTCGGCATCATCGCCGCTACAGCGTGTAGCGATGTGCCCCGGCCCCGGGCAAGGTAAGGAGACAGGCGCTGTAGCAGCTTCTCCAGCAGGCTGAACCGGCTTCCTCCCTCCCTTCCCGGCCGGGCCACATCGCTACCTGGATGTGTGATGGCTAGACGAAAAAAAGGGGACACGCCGAATCTTATGAGCCGCAGCCAAGCCGCGAGATTCAAGAATTGATTGCTTTTTTCGTCTGCTATTTCACCACTAAATTCATTTCTGAGACTGTTTTATGCGAGAAATTAACTGTGTACAGTTTGAATATGGTCAGTTTTACAAAAATTGATGGCCAATTGCACATTTGCTCCGATATGTTGTCGGACTTGGAAGCTCCAGTCTTAGGTGACAGCCAGCTGGCGGTGGCCGGGATCGCTTGCTTACTGGTCGGCCAGTAATACTCACAGCCAGTTTTCGGTGTTGTCCGTGTTTACGTCTTAAAATTTGACACTGTGTGTTTTTACTTTATCAAAGTTGATTGGAACAAGTTGATCGCCAAAAAATGTTTTGTCCAGCGTTCGGTAGCACCAAAGCTAGCTAGCTAGCGCTAACGTTACCTGCAAATCAAGGAAAAGTTTGTACATGCAGATAAACGGCGTCAGTGCACTGCCCAGAGGTCCGCGGTTTCCCGCTGGACGACTCGTGTCAGCCGGTTGAAAAGCGTTTAGTTTACTGCAGACCGCAGCGCCATTGAGACCATACGGACCATACACAACTTTTGTCCAAATATGTCACTCTTCTGGCTCCAAAATACCAAGATGGCAACATCCAAAATGCAAACTCTACTTCAAAAAAACTCACTCACATCACTAATGCTACGACCATTATTTTATATATAAATAAAAGGCTTTATCAAGTCAGTAAAGGTTTATTCAGTCACAACATGTTTCACAGTTAAAAAATATAACCTATAAACTTCCACAAGCATTACAAATAAAAACAAAATACAACATAGTACAATATTTAATATATTAAAAACTAATGTCCAGGTAATGTCCCTTTATGAAGCCTTGGGTTTGTGTCTGATCACTGAATTGATCCAATCGATATAGTTCCCAACTTTAGTGTAAACACCAGGTTTTTGAGAGCGGCCGCAGCCCTCTCCCCAGCTGATGATCCCATACAGGAAGCTGACATCATCCCTCGAACAAGCCAGAGGGCCCCCGGAGTCACCCTGGGGAAACATAAACATACATGCACATCAAAGTGGAGTCACACAAACAGCTAAGTCACCCACTTGGAACCTAATGTATTACTAAAAAATTGCATCCTACCCATGACGTAAACAGATAACTGTGACATTTAATTTAAGAAGAAGGAGCTTGAATATTTTACACCGCAGTTTGAGTAGTTAGTCTGGCACTGCAGACATCTCTGCAGTTTTCAGACCCTTGCACTTTACTCAAGGGAATCCCTGTTGCCATCTTTGTGCTATTCCATTACTCTGATATCTCAAGTCTTCTGATATCAACCCTTTCAGAGTCAAGGGAGGTCAACAACCATGTGGGCTCTGGCAGTCTATTTTGCCCAGAACACTTTGAGATCAGTTGTAATTTCCAATACTCCAGAGCAATAAGACAAAAACTAAAATAAGAGCTGTATGCTCCAGCTCTCGTAAGTTTTAATTCAACCTAGCCTCGTTTGGTGTGTATGGATCAGTAAATTAAAACAAAGTAATTCTTACATTAAGATCATTTTAGCTTGCTAACACATAACCTGTTGAGAGTGAAGAGTAAAAGAGGTAATGACACCTAACTAAAATGCCAATAATGTCAGATTAAATGAGCTAGCTAAGGTGCCTTGTTTGTGAGATATCAGTGGGTTGTTTAAATGGATGTTAATAGGAATAAAGAACAGAATTACATTCTTGAAAGTGGGTGTATACTTTGAATCAGGGTGCAGGCTCGAGTTAAAACATTGGAAGTCGACGTAGGTCAATTAATGTTGGGATGTAAATAAGTTTTTGTTTTTTGCATAACTGAACACTTTTGTATTAAAGTGTATGTATATGGTTATGTGTGTGTGTGTGTGTGTGTGTGTGTGTGTGTGTGTGTGTGTGTGTGTGTGTGTGTGTGTACTGTATATGTGTGTGTGTGTGTGTGTGTGTGTGTGTGTACTGTATATGTGTGTGTGTACGTATCCCTTGACTTTGTGTAATAAAATGAATTTGAAAAGAAAGTTTTATTTGTTTTTTTCTAATAGTAGGACATAACCATCCACTTGGCAGTCTTGGATTTAATAATCACTGTTCGTCTCAAAATGTTTTCCTACCTGGCAGGCGTCGACACAGCCGTTGAGCCCTGCGCAAATCATGTCAGCAGTGACATGGTTGCCATAAACATTTGGCTTCCTACAAGTGTCATGAGGAATCAGCCTCACTCCAGCCTCCTGCAGACTAGAGTAACCCTGTGCCTCTGTCAAAATAAAGCACAAACAACGTATTACGTTACAAGAAAACCTTTTTAACCTGAACAGGGCCTTGGCCAAATCCCCTCAAGACACAAAAAAGAAAGCCCTAAATGTTTACTATTATTTTTGATTTTTCAGTTAGTTGTATTTAGGGCCCAATACACTGATAGTTCACCCACACGGTGTGGCCACTTATGTTGCCTGATTCTCAGAACTGAGTAGCTGTGAACTGACTGTGCTTGACTGACATCTTTCACACTCTCCTGTTAGCTTTGTTATCTGTTACTATGTTTAAATGCACACTAATATTCCACTTTTATTCCAAATTTGATATGGGTCATTTAAACAGCATATTCCATTTGGATAGTCCGAATTAGGCCTTATTTGAAATGTAGCATTTTCCAATTAAAAGATGTGGGATGTATCCATATTTTTCAGGTTTTAGGAAAATCTTTTGGACATGTATACAGCACATTCAGAATATGCATCTCAAATGGGGTTTTTTTGCCGCAGTTGGCGACACACAGCCTCTTGCCTGTTTACGTCCACTCTGTGTGTTTTACACAAACCAACTAGCCAACAGCAAGGATGGGGTAGAGATGCATGCCCAAAAGAAAAGCCCAAAAATATACAGTGTTCCAGTGTATGAATGTACGTAGATAGGTGTTATCATGATGACACATTACTGCCATGATTTCCTCATCACTCACTCTCATGCATGTGTCCCCAGCCGCTAATAGTACAGCAGTACCCATCAGGGAACGTCATGCTTTTGTCTGGGAGACAGATGGGTCTGATGAACGGGGTTCTCTTCACACACTTCCCGTCCCGCTTCGCCAGTTTGATCAGAACTGCCAAACAGAAATGCAATGTTATGAAACGGGCAAAGAGACAACAAAAAACGATGAAACAAGTGGTAGACTTGGAGACTCTGCTGTCCAATGAAAACCCCAGACCCTAAAGTCAGTGAGTGTGTGTGTGTGTGTGTGTGTGTATGTGTTCATGTGGGGGAGCACAGGGACACAGCTGCTCAGTGATGCACAGCTGTGCACACAGAGTGGGCTCTTAAGTGAGTATGTGTGCTTCTGAATGGGGACAGGAGGTCTTCTAGTTTATGAGTCACTGGTGTGTGTGTGTGTGTGTGTGTGTGTAAATGCTTACCAATATCATGTAGTGTTGGATTAAACACTGAGAACTGTTTAGGAAAGATGTACTGCTCCACTCCGAATGTCCTGGTGTTGGGACCCGTGACGTTGAAGCTCTGCTGACCGAGCACCACTCGAAGCTGGGACTTCAGGGGGCTAAGGGAAGACACACTATTATCAGTCCATGGTGCTGTATGGTATGGTATGTGCAAGTATGTACTCCTAATACTCGTGTCCATCTGTCAGCCAAGTTACCTCGACAAGCTGTATGTCCTTGAACTGTGATCCCCAGAGGATGAATCCCGGGATACCACAACCTTTTTTTTTTTAGCATCACCATTTTAAAATGGCCATGTTTGCACAAGAAATATCAAAATCGAATGGGCAGATTTCCATTAAACGTATCTTGTACATGTATGCTCCCCAGAGGATGAACCCTTTCCGTTTTGGACCTGATTTAATGATCCGTTGACTTCCCCTGATGTTAAATATGAACACTTTTAGACCCAAGACTCTAATAATAGCTAAATCTTTAGTATGTTGTTCATTATGTTTGACATGTTTGTACTGTGGGTACAACACTGTGGACTCTTGCTCTGCTTTAATTAGTTTAATCAAATCCCAGCTGATTCTAAAAACAGTTTAGCAGTTAACAGTATGTTTAAAAGAAAGCCTTGCAGAGATCATTTACTGTATCCTTCTAAAACACATGGCTTTTCCATCACAGCTAGTGATGTCCAATTCAATGATGTTAACGTTTTAGCTTAAGATCTTTGAACTTGTACAATGACAACAGATGTCTGTTTGCTGACATGTATGCACATGCATGTAAACAGCATCTGTGCGTGAGACGTTTTTAGGTTTTTCCTCGAACTGGATGCTTGTCTTAATATAGTGTGTTCATAAAGCTGTGAGTCTTTGAATCCAATGCCTCTTAAGTTGCGACCTCTTGTTCAGCTGAGGTAAAAAAAAAAAAGAATGTAAAATAACGCTCCCCCTCTGATATATATGCATGTTTTCTGAAGGATTATGTTTCTTACATTGCTGACTCAAACTGAGTGTTTTCATCCTTTTACAGACGGGCTGAAAAGGGCTCGCAAGGACATATTTATTTTTAGAGTTTTAGAGTTTCAGTTTAAAGTTCCAGAGGCACTTGGTGAAAGTTACATTATGTACAGTATGTTGACTCAAAAGGGCTATAAAACCTATGCCTTCACTGCAGTGACATAAATACAAATATCAGCATCCATTGCAGCTGAAGTGGGTTCATGACGTACTTGCGGAATAAGCAGTGAGCTGCAGAGACAATCCAGCAAGAGGAGACCATGGTGCCGGCGCAGAAGTCTGACTGTCCGATGTAAATGGCTGCCATCCAGGGGTGACTACCTGGCAGAGCTGAGATTCCGCCCAATATCCGGCCCGATGCTATCTGTAACCTTTTCTTGTTCTTTTTGCCACACACATGCTTTTTGGGAAGCATAGAGGGCTGAGGTTTTTTAATGCCGGGCAGGCCATTAAATGGAACAATCCTTCGTGAAGAAGCTGCATGAGGAAACAAGTAAAAGTGCATGATTATTTCAAACTTAAAAGCATAACTGCTACTATAAGCTACATTTTTTTAAACAAGAACTAGAACTAACAACAAACTTACTACAAACCGGTCTAACAGCTAGAATATTTTGCTAACACACTACCTAAATATACCTCTGCTGAATAATGTTACAGAGCAACCTCATCCTTAAAATCATATATTGAGGAGGACACAGCAGATGGGACAAGCTTGTGGAGTCTGTGCATACCCCTGGCATCATGACATTGTGTTAAATCCTACTCAACACAAACATTTGACAGCACCTGACATGACATGGTGATGCAGGGTGAGTCATGCCTTATTTCCCCTTTTCTCACATAGCCCACGTTTTTAAAAGCGTTCTTCCAAAACCAGTCAACTTGGCTGAATTCAACTTTTCAGAGCAGCGTGACTCAACAGAGATTAGCTGTATTCTCAGCTTTCTGTTTTTATCACAAACACTGGTCTTCTAATTAAAAGAAAATGGAGACATTGAATGAGGTGTTGAGCTATTTGGAATGTTTCGCTGAATGAAGATATGGAATGATACAGCGAGTGGCCTTGGTAAACAGTCTTAGCTTTTCATACTTTATAATGATGAGTTTAATGTTCAAATAGGGATCTATAATAAGGACAGCTAAACAAATATGCCATCCTTGATAAGGTACAAAAGAAAAAGTTTTTTTGGGTTTTGATTTACCTAAACAACAAGACCAATAACAACCAAGGCCAATAGTTAATAGAAAGACCAGAGCAAATAATTCAGCAGTGCCCAGAATTTATTAACAGTGGAAGCAAATGATGAAACAAAATCAAACTGTTTTGACAATATGTCTAGCCAACCTAACAAATATATCACGCTCCTAGCTTCAAGCATCAAAGTATATCAATACACCCGGTCAGTGATGAAACTAACTACATTACAAACTAATTACAGATGCATTAGGTTCTTTAATGCCCTGTGATTTCTAATCTGGCATGCCAAAATGTTTCAACAGAAGAATACACGGGCCCACTCACGACAAAAAAAGATTACAAAACTCCTTTCCTCTGCTGCATTTACTCACACACAGACATAACACAGGAGGGGACGTCACAATACTCCCAGGAGATGGTGGCGTCATTTAGTGTGTAGCACCACGGCATCTTGTCTTCATCTGGGTTTCTGCACACACAGAAACACAGCGGACAGAGTGTGTGTAGGTATGGCACCATTGTTTAGAACACCACACATTACTCAGTTCAATACAGTAGCTAAATGGCTTACAGTCTGACGCACAAACGTGTGTAATTGTGCCTTGAAATGGGTTTTTCTTAGATGTTTTGGACATTTTGGGGCACATGCCATTTGCTGTGGGCATGCCATATGGCTGCTCGGTAGTCATAGCAACAATGACGACTGAGGAAAGCAGTAATAAATGGAAGAAGAGCAAATGTGGAGGAGGAGATACGTTTTTTTATTACACACAGGCTGGATTCACCATGTGCTTCTTTAAGGCCCAGGCTGGTTTTATAGTTGCCTCTGAGTAGACTTTGTCTGGAGACTCAACCACATGAGCAACAAATGTTGGCACATGAACTTTACAGATAAGAGCTAGGACTAGCAGGCAGCTTGGCCAGATCAGGGTAAGAAGTTGGATACTGCAGTAGTAATTCTACAAAGTAGGGGAAAAGTATAAGGAAATCTGGCCTTCCAGATAAGCCAGTTGGTACCGTAGCAACTGCAATATTGACACAAAATCTACTCGTGGCATAACTAGAAGTAGCTTTTATTTGTCATGTTGCTACCCAATATAGCAGGATGTCTCAACACACACCTGCAGTAGGCATGTTCCCCGAGGCCCCTGAGGGACGAGGCATCCACCGTGCCCACGTGGAGCTCGTCATACAGCAGGTCTGAGTTCCACGCCACACACCGGGCGCCGGACACCGTGGTGCCCACCAGCCCTCTGTAATCTGTGCCCCTGCTGTTGTAGCACTCTGTCTCTGGTTCTGCACACACATAAACCACAGACGGAAGCACGCAAAACAAATGTCCCAATCATCGATTCCGCAGTATAACACAAGAATGTAAATAATTGGAATGCAATCAGACAATTTCTGCTAATGTGATGGCAGATCTCTATCCTACACACTAAAACCAGTCAGAACAAGTCCTAAAAAACTCTGTTTGCATTAGCAACAGTTACAACAATTCAGTAGCAGCTTGCTCATGTCTTCACCTGCCATTAATCAAACCATTATCACACACACTCGTGCATGAACATGCACTGCATAAACATGCATACATGACAAATAGGAGGGCACACATAAAGAACATCACTACCTGTCACTACAGTCCTGCTTTTTCTCACCTAAGCTACAGTATGGACCGCTGTAGCCACGTCTGCAGTTACACACTTCCTTGTTCGTGGATGTGATCAGTCGACACGTTCCGTCATTCTGACAAGGGTTTGAACGGCACACTGGACACATAAAGGCAAACCAGGTCACATCTTAACACCACACATAGTGTATATTAGTAAGCTACATAACAGAATATGTCTGTTTTGGGTGGTGATGGCGCAGTGGATATGACACATGCCTTTGGTGTGGGAGATCTGGGTTCAGTTCCCACTGTGATACATCAACCAATGTGTCCCTGAGCAAGACACTTAACCCATACTTGCTCCACAGGCGTGCGACCTCTGACATACAGTAGCAATTGCAAGTTGCTTTGGATAAAAGCATCAGCTAAATTGCATGTTATGTAATGTTTTACAAATGGTTTAAACATGCAATAAGTGATTTGGCCTAATGAATGTCCAATATTCACTCTTTTTTTGTCTCTCCCTACTCCTGAGGGAAATATCTGGCTCTTTACTCGCACTGCTCTCATAGCGTTGTTTTCCTAATGCAGCAGGCAGCTGTTTTCAACAAACAAGTTCTGATGAAATTACTGTACACTACCTGCCCAGCACCAAACACCAGACAGACAAAGTTAGCAACTAGCTGGTGAATATCGGAGCATTTAGCAGCTAAAGAGCATAGACTGTATGCTAAAGAGCCAGATATGTCCCTCAGTAATTAGTCTCCATTTTGTGTAAATAAGAAACGGGTTGCCAACATGTCAACTTTATAAGGTAATAACACTGTGTGTCAATGTTATATCTTCAGCATGCTGTGCTGCCCTCAAGTGGGAAGAAAATCAATGAATGCAGGTTAAACAAACAAAAATCCCACCAGTGAAATCCAAAAAGTACAGTGCAAACTGGTCCTGTGTGTGCAAATAGTATATCTGAGTATTCCCTTAAGATCTATTGCAACACCTGTGAAATATGCCGGAGAATAGTGACGTCACATCTGCATTGGGGTAATCTAAAGATCACAGGCCTGTTGAGGAGTTGAAATCGAATGAGCCAAAAGAAAAATTTGATCTCAGTACAAAATGAAAATATAGTCAAATTTCATTTGAAAGCCATGTCAAAGGACATTCAGGTGCATTCAGCTTTAAAGACAGATGTTGTTCCACTGTCAGATAAGCCCCTACCATCATGACAAAAAAACGTTTCGGCTCAGTGAGCATGGAACTACCTCGCTGATTCCTTCTTTTATGCCAGGCAATCTGTTAAATGCCAATGAACGTCCCCCATTGAGATGAAAGCACCTTATGGACCCATGGGGCGTGTCCTAAAACACCATTCCTGAGTCACAGTGAGTCATATAATCTGTCTTTTCTTCCATGGCAAGGTTAGTCTTGTAACTATGGAGCTGAAATCAAAGAGAAAAAGCATGTCTCCGGGCTGGGAGGAGACCTGATACTTGTATCTTTTGAGGCTCACATCAATCAAAAATACCTAAAGAGGTTTTTTTTCCTTAGATTGCACTATTCTCCATTTTTAGTCTAGTAGTAGTAGTTTAGTTTAATATATCAGGTGTACATGATCTGAAGTATTAACAAATGCACAGCGTCTAGTGCAATTTAGCTAACTCTAACTACATGTAAAGTAAACAAAGTTAACGTTAAAGTTAAAGTAACTTAACTGACAATCTGTTCAACAGTTTGTGGAAGTGCATTAGTGTTTAAGGTACTGTAAATACATCCCCTTATTGGTTTTCTCTCTCATCATCTTAACAAAAGCAGACCCCAGAGCAAAAACAAGACACAATTGAAGCACAACAACAGCTGAAAGCACATCTTACTTGTGTACTGAACTCTTTCACACAGGATTTCCCCTGCCACACATGTGCACTGTTCCACATTACGGAGGTGAATTCGTCCCCAAGACTCTCCGATGTCATAATGGCGCAGGTGTACGGTTTCATAGCACTTCTCTGAAAAGCCGACAAAACACATAAAAGGCAATAGGTTGAAATCCGAGAGGAGATTGAAGAGCTCAATGGAGCGTGTAGAGCAAAGTTTGATGGCTGAGTTGTGCAAAATGCATTCAAAGTGGATCCATTTTTGTGTTATTTTTTTTTGTTTGTTTAGGTTTGATTGTGAGCACTTTAAATGGCTTTGAATATAGAGTGAAACCTCTTCGCAAATGACTCATAACAGACTTCTTTGCAACCAAAGGCGAAACTTCTTTAAGGGAAATAAGAGAGGGAAGCAGTAGAGCATGGAATGTAATTCTTGATCTTGGAAATAATAAGTATGATGTTGGACAAACAAGATTTCACTTAATTATTATTGCAAAGCATGTCACATGAAATATTTTTCAAATAACATATATAGGCTTTTCCCCATCATTTTGTGACATAATAATCTCACTTAAGGTCTGCTTATCAGCTTTTTCCAAAGCTCTTAAATGCATCTCACTGTAAGTTGACAAGTTTTCTTCTTCTGTGGCTGTCAGGTGATTGACAGTAGGCAGCCTAATGTGCAGTATGATATGAACACAATAACTCCTTTTAAAACATTTGAAAAGTTTGAATGGAAGACACACATAACACAACAGTGGTATTATACTTGTCGTCCATAAAATAATAATAATGTACGTACTCTGCTCACAGAGTCTCCCAGTGAAGCTCTCAGGACAGGAGCACTGAAACGAGTGTCTTTGTGGGATCAGCGTGCAGACGCCTCCATGACGACATGGATTCACCCGACATGGATCTGGGATTCTACGTGATGCGTGGACAAAAACTGAAACACATCAACAGGGAAGAACACAGTTAGAGGATAAACATTACAGTATTATGATAAAACACTGTACTAACTGTGTTCAGTAAACTAACCATCTGGCTGAGTTTTCTCTGGTGCACAGAAGCCCCACCGCCGGTCCCGATCAAAATTATGTGTGAGGGAGCACCTACAACAGAACAGACAGAAATCTTATACAGTCATCAGCATGTCACCTGGATTACAAACGGGAAACATTTGCAATTAAATTAGAGTTGGGCAATACGACAATAATACCGTGAGAAGTTTGTCAACTGTCAGATGTTGTGTCATATCGTTTATTCTGTGGTATCTCTCCCTTTAACAACTCCGGATGTATGAGGCCATTGTGAGCAAATCAATGCGTAGGACTGCTTCATGGACATTTTTGATTTTAAAGGTACTCTAAGCGATGTCACGCGTTTTTTAGGCTACAACATTTTTTGTCACATACAGCAAACATCTCCTCACTATCTGCGAGCTGCCGGTCCCCTAAACACACTGTAAAAAACCGCGGTCTCTGTAGACAGCCTAGGGTCCACACATGCCAACAAAAACAAAGTGGTCCAACCTGGACCATGCAAATATACACAAACCGTGTACCAGTGTTCAGCCAATAACGGACAAGAAGGATTTGGGGGTGGGGGGGGGGTTAGTGCGCTTAAGCACAAAAGGGAGGGAACGGGATGAGGAGGAGGGCGGAGCGAGCTAGTCTTCGTTTTGTTTGAAAATACTTTGAACGTCAACAAGGAGTAACGTCACATAACATCGCTTAGAGCACCTTTAAGCCAAGCTAGCAATATTGCTTTATAGATGGCTATCTGAGGCGGTCAGTTTGCCACTTGGACTGACTGCCATGAAATTTGGTACAGGCAATTCACGTCCCGCCCGAGGATGAATTGTTACTGTACCATTTTCATGACCTGACGTTTCCTTTAGCACCATCATCACATCTGTGTAATGTCCGATTGATCCCGTACGTGAATAGAGCAGGTCAATGTCTGGAGAATTCACAGCGAGCGAGTGAGCGTGTTTCTATCATGCAGCTGATGCGAAACTGAAAGAAAACAAACATCTGAGGGTGAAGAAGAAGGGTCATTTACACAAAGACGCCAACGGAAATGTTTAACTGGAGAGACGACGAGATTCGGGAACTTCTGTTGGCAGTAGCGGTTTTTGGCACGGGCGAAGCGGGCAGCCGCCCAGGGCGGCATTTTTTCATGACACATGGAGGGCGGCATGAGCTCTAACAATTTCTCTGTGATGGAAATGCGGCATTTTTGAGGCCAGTTTGATTCTGAGAAAAAAAGGAAAATCTCTCTAAACCATAACCAACCGCCACTCACTAACTATGTCAGTCATCCACTACTTCAATCCAAGAAACATCAGCATACTTCTGCAACACTCACTGAATCTGCAATTCATGACAAACCTATCTTAACACTGAGCTCATGAGCACATCACAAAAACATGCAGAGTCTTATTGCAGTAACTTTATGCGTAGGTGGACCAGAGATGTTGTGCCATATATAATTGCATTAATGTTACTTCAACTTGCTGGCACCCACCCTTATTGTCTCAATTCCAAGGACTGATGACTGGGAAGCCCTTCAGCAAGTTTTTTTTTTAATCCTAAAATAAAAATCGAATAAAAAGAGGATTTCACAACCTGAAGTAATAAAAAAGCACCACGGGGGTTTAAATGTGACAGCTGTTTATTCACCATTGGGATTAACTGTAGGAAGAAATGTGTTACAAACTACAGCCATAGTCACAGTTTAAGATTTTCTACATTCTATCTTATGTCACCTTTAAAAAACAAACGGATGTTTATAATAACAGCGGTATTCTAATTTCATCCATTACAAGGCCCACATACGATTCAGCAATGAGCAAGTTATTGAAGAAAATTAGCTCATTACCTCACCTGTGACTTAACAACTGCGGTGTGTGTGAGCGTGACGTAGACAAGGACAAGGAATGTGTGAACAAAACCAAATATGACAGGACAGCCCTTCCACCTGTCAAGACTTTGTCTAAAGCGAGTGTGTGGTAACTCGTGTGATTACGCGCACATTAGTGATGTGTGTTTGTGTAACATAAACAGTAGATCCAGATGGGCTGGCTAATAGGGACTCACCATGGTTTTGAGGATAGGATGGTGAGGCAGTGATGATGAATCCTTCCACCCTGACGAAACGGGAACTTGCATTCTTCTCCCATTGTAGTAAGAACTGGCAACAGAGCAAAACACAGCATGTTAGTGATTCCCAATGAACACAGATGGGCAAAACAAGAAAAGAGTGAAATCAGAAACTGTCTGAAAAACATCTGTGCAGTTTCCCCCTGTACCTCACACACAACTCCTCAGACTATATATATATCTGATTAGAGGACAGTAAATCCATGATCCTCGCCTCAGAAAGTTTAATCATGCTGCTATAAGGCAGGTTACAGACCTATACACGCACTAGCTCCCACATGCTTTAGATTTATATTGCACCAACAACTTTTATTACTACAGCTGAAAAAATATCACATTCACTGACAGTCTAATGTTCATCCCCCTCCCTCCCTCTTTTCTCCTCTAAACACAGGTCAGAGGTAAAACCTACCTTTCCGGCTCTCCTTGTATGGCTGTTTGGAGATGACCGTTTCATATCCAGCTTTTAATATGCGCTGAAATCAGCGGAGAGAAATTATTGCACTTTATCTGGCTTTTTCCGCAATATTGATAAAAAAAAAAAAGATGCACGGAGGTGAGTAGGATGGTTGTAACTTACCGCCCGTGTAGTGAAAACAAAAGGTAAAAAAAGTAATATAAGGTATGCCATCATGAAAGTTTGCATCTGTTGGTCTCTGGTGTCCGGATAAGCTTGTTTCCAGAAGTCGGAAGAGGGTCTGTGTGCCTGTGTCACGTTATATCTGTCAGTTTCCGAGTTCTTATAGCCTGCTTTTGGTCATAGGAAACGTGGGAAACCCTGCAAGTATTATCCTGTCCCTCACAATTTCTAAGCTGTATTGAGTAAACCTGTTGCGTCATTAGGCTTGTCTATCTCTGAGGCATCCTATACCCCGGCTGGTGTTCCGTGTAAAACCTTCTCTGCAGACGCCCACGGTTTATCATTGCAAGTTATCCACGGAGAGAGGACATACCAAAACTTTCCAGAGGCAGAGGCGGCGGCCGGGCCAGGAGATGGTGCTGCAAAGTCCCTCCTTTCCAGCCTCTGGAACCGTCCAGTGTGAAGTTACTTTTTGCCTGGTTCGCATAATATAAACTTTTTTAACTGTTTCAGCTGTGATGTCTGGTTGTTCTGATTTATAGTTAATAAAGATGTCTCTCTGAAATGACCTGTGATTGGCCAATGGCAAAAGTCTTCCGTCACAGGCTATATTAACTAAAGCCTGGAAACAGCCAAGAGGAGGTCTAGTTTTATCTCAGACCACTTGAAGCCGAGGGTTATTATTATTATTATTATTACCACACAGCTGTAAGGGTTTAGAATAAGGTTCCTAAACTGAGAAATAACATTAGCTAGCTAATTCAACCCAGCAATTTACGGTATTATAACACAATACAATAACGGCACATATAACTACAACACTTAGCTACATTAGAGCATGATAGAGGATTAAGCTCATATAAAAGTACAGATTTTAATTCTGAAATCAATCTCATTAGTTAGCTAGTGTTAGCCTAACGCTAACTTCAGCTAACGTCGTTAATTCACTTCCAGACTGAAATGCTAACGTTAGCGTTAGCTAGATTTCCTCAGCGATTTGAAGTAAATTGATTTTAAACTCCAAATGGCAATTAAATCGTATTATCTAGCTAGCTCAGGCTAAAACTGTTAATGTTACCCTCATGATAACTTAATAAATAATTCCACAGAGAGTAAAGCTTTGTGCCATTTTCATTTTAGCATGCTTAGAAGTTAGCTTACATTGCGATAAGCTAACTAAAGTTAGAAAACATTGGTTGGTTAAGTTTCCCCTGCAATGTGTTGATAACAACCGTAACTATCTGTCAGAGGATGTGTCCCAGGCAAAATTAGCTAATGTCACACCAAGGTACTCGGGATTTTTGAAAGTCCTAAAACAGATTAAAAGTGCTCTCCCCTAATAGACCCATCATACATAGTGTCAGTAGTCTAGAAATGAAAACATTCACCCAAGTTTTTTTAAGATAAGATAACGTTATATCCAAACTTGAAGTGTATCAGGGATCTGGAAGGAAGTACTGTAATGAAGAATTCAGTAATGACAGTACTTAATAAAAAAAAAAGAAAGTATAAAAGTGAATAGCCCAACCAACCACTTACAGGCCCCATGTGTTGTCAGCATTCCAGCAATGACATGCTGTGCCTGTGTCAAGACAAGATCTCCAGTCCCATAATCTAACCTCTAATTTTCACCATCTGTAATAATCTCTCTCCAGATGCTCAGCTAGAAGAGGAGGCTGGATGACTAAACAGCACGTCCACATTGGCAACAAATCCCCAGATGAAGGTAGTGTGTTTTCAAAGAGGAATTGTTCAACTAAGACAATTATGCTGTTAATTATTGACAATTTGGACATACTTGGCAAATACATTTAGCTGGGCCTTGGTCAAATATTGCAAGTAGGAGCATTCAGGGCTGTAAATGTCTTGACTTGGGGTTAGAAACTAAAACAAAGGAGTATTTAAAGTTTTGTTTTGTTTTTACAAGGGGGCTTACAGGTTAGGGATGGTAAGGATTTCCCTGCTGTCAGAAATACCAGAATTAATCTATGTAGGCTACAAAAGAAAAGTTTCAGTTGGAATTACAGCCATCAAAGCTTTTTAATCATTCAACATATGGACAACCTCAAAACCACAGAAGCAGAAAGTACAAGAAACAAAGGTACCGTCATGTATCATCTGTAAAACATAGGAAGAAGATATATACAGGAAATAGTTAAATGTGCAAGAAAATTGTGATTTGCCTCCCTTTTGATCCTAAAACAGTCCCGTCTAATGTATGGTCCGACAAAAGTGGGTAGCACAAAAAATTTAAAATCAAGCTTCACTTTTTGGAGCTTTCAACTGCATCTCACAGTCTTCCTCAGCTGAGTCATTAAATTGTAATTAATAGTTTAATTAATGGTTAATCCCTTGGTTTGTACATATTGTTTACTAACATAACTTACTTTTTAGTTGGCTCTTTAGTTCATTTTTATGGCTTATTATTAAGTTAGGATCTATAATAAACTCATTGATTACAACTTAGAAACTGTTTGTAATGTATGCCTATAATTAGAAACTAGCACCCAAAAGTTCATATCAGGCTTCTTCCATGGTTGTCCTTGGTCTAACATGGCTCATAATAAAACTGCTTTGCACTTAATTATTAAACTAAACCATAACAACAACAAAAAAACACATCACTGTCCAAAAATTACAACCAGTACCAGAAGACGCCAGAAATTGTAACAAATATACAATGTGTATTACCATAATATTGATTTTTTTTTTTTTGGAGTGTACATGCAGCCCAGCGTTTCACTAATTCCCTTTCAAAAGACAGTGCCTCAGGCTTAAAAAGTGCAGCAGTGGGGGTTCCCTTTAGACAATTGTGGCCTTGTAAAGGTCTGTCTTGCAGTCCTTGCCCTCTGGTGGGTTGCGGCCATTCTGGGGCATCTGGGCATTCCTCAGCTTGCTCTGGCACTGCCGCAGCTCAGCCACGTAGCCGTGGAAGCTCAAGCTGAGCTCAGAGTCCTCTCCCAGGGATTTTTCCAGCGTTCCCTCCTCTAGATGAACCTCCTCCACATCCATCACCTCCTGAAGAGTCTGTGCAGCGTCGGCTCTGTCGGCGGTGGATTTGGTGTCTGAGCTTGACTCTGTTCCTCCCTCTGTGCACGGGAGAAAAGAAAGACATTGGAGATTTAAGATTAGTTGATGTATTACGGACAGCCAAGAGGTTTATTTGAATATTTATGTCATGAGAAATTGCAGAGGCAAACACTTAAAGGCATACTATGTAACTTTTCCCTCTTCGGTCCCCCTACAGGTTGCCTCATTGGAACTACAGCTCGCGCGGCTGTAGTTCCATAGTTACATAAGCCGCTTTCCGACCGGAGGGATTTTTGCAGTTCCTAGAACATAACGTTCCTAGAACCCTTTTTTTCTCGTGTTCCGACTGGACCAATTTGGGGATTATTAAGTTCCTCTGGCCGCAGTTCCTGTAATGGCGTTTTTCCATTACATGGTACCTGCTCGACTCGCCTCGACTCTACTTGCCTCGACTCTACTCGCCTCACTGTGCGTCCGTTTTCCATTGCAGATTTTAGTACTGCCTCAGCGTGGCTGGTCGTCTTAGCGGCGCCGCAGTAAACTGCCGTGACCTAACGCGACACACACACAGAACGTCGAAGATGTGTTGTTGTTGCCACAGCCAGAAGACACATTTTGTTTCAAATGAAGCTGGAGGCAGCAAAAATAAACACAGCTGGCTAAACTATTTAAAAATGGCGGGTTTGTTCAGGACACCCCCCTCTGTGGCTTTCACGTCACCTTTTGGTATCGGCTCAGCTCGCTTGGAACCTCGACTGAGGTGGTACTAAAAAAAGTACCTGTTAGCAGGTACCAGGGACTTTTTTTCGTAATGGAAAACCAAAAAAGGCGAGTAGAGTCGAGGCGAGTCGAGCAGGTACCACGTAATGGAAAAGCCATAACTCTTTCAGCTCCTACTTCAGGGCAGGGTCTTTTCCCTTTTCCGCATAGTGGTGGTTAGATGGCTGTGATTATAATAACAAAAGGTCAGTCCCTATGGCCACTTGGCCAGTGTGAATGCAAATGGCAAAAAAGGTTTTGGGGGAGAGTAGTTAGTAGAACTGTTTAGAAGTGGACTGTTCCTATAACTACGTTCCTGTAACTACTTGGTCAGAAAGAGGCTACAGTATGCCTTTAAAGCTGCATTCATTGATTGTTTTGGCCACTTGGGGGAAGCAAAACACGTATTGACACACTATCTATCACCTTATAATCAAATAGTTACCTATTTACACATCCAGTAGACACAAGTAACATTATATCGTTCAGATAATTTTCTGTGGGTTTGTCACTGAGTGACCCCTTTCACATTTCACAGTAATTTGAGCCATTGTTTATATAAGAATATTGATCACTGCAGTTAAAAATAAGTAAATTACAACAGGCAAAACAATCTTCATTTTAAATATGGTTGTCAAAAATATGTATTTTTATATAACAATGACTAAACATAGATACAAAAGAATTGTTCCATCTCTGTGCAACATGTGGACCTGCAGGCGACTGACATTGCCTTCACATTAGACTGCATGATGACCAGATGCTGAGCACACAACTGTATGAGATTTCAGAGGATCCAAGAAACCAAAACCTTGTCACCCATGGCTTGGGGGCACACTGCACATGAAGTTTAACTCTACAGCGCTCAAATCAACACGCCAGCTTAATATTTTTGTGTAATCTGGACAGCTGTTGTCAAGACAAACTTGATGACATAACGGCTTCAGCTCAAATTTACTGAACTCATTTGCCAAATCATGGGAAAGATCTGAATGAAATTGCAACTGGATTAAACGTACACTACCGGTCAAAAGTTTGGGGTCACTTACAAATTTCCATTCCACTCCATTATAGACAGAATACCAGCTGATCTGAGTGGGTGGCTGATCTTTAATGCAATATCTACATTGCCCGTTATCAGCAACCATTCATCCAATGTTCCAAAGGCACATTCCGTTTACTAATCTGATATCATTTAAAAAAAAAAAAACTAAACTGAGAAAACATTGGAGAACCCTTTTGCAATTATGTAAGCACATAATGTAATCTGAAAACTGCTGCCCTGGTTAAAAACAATGCAACTGATCTCAGCTGGTATTCTGTCTATAATGGAGTGAAATGAAAATGTCTAAGTGACCCCAAACTTTTGACCGGTAGTGTATTAATTAATAAATTAATTAGTTGTCACATGTGGTATATTTCAACATTACCACTTGTGCTTCATTTCAAACAATTCAGAGCAGCATGACGTCATCAGAAGGCCCTGAACATAAGTTAATGAAATGTTAAACTCACATTTAAGAAAGGTGTGTTGGGCACAGGGACTCCAACATTTCCCTCTTCTCATGCACACTTGGGGGGCTAAACACCAGGAGGCTGGCATTACTGTTATGGTGACTAAACTTGTCATGTGATCCCTGTGGTCCCACAGACTCTAAACACAGAGGCCCGAGTGACTCAAATACAACACTCTCCTAACTCTGCTGACTGTGATTCACTGCTGTTCAGCTCAGATGTAAACACAGCCTGTGAGCTGCAACAGCTGACCTTATACAAAACCTCAGCAACTGACTACGGCACAACTTGAACCACCAAGGTGAACAAATATAAGGCAAATTCAAATATTCAAAATTAAGCAAATAAGGCGTGACATTGATTATAATTAGATATAATGGATTATATATCAACATAAATCTCCATCACAGGGTTTTCCACAGGATGTGATGTATTAGTGCTGGCATGCAGAGCTGCTAGATGATGCATTTTGATGAATTGGGCTTTGTAGAATTTCTTACGAATCTTACAGTCATAAATGTATTCCTCAATCCATCCTCTCCCAACCTGGGTACCAGAACCCCCTAAGGAGTCACACGATAGATCTTAAGGGTCGGGAGATGATTTTAGGCAGTATGAAAAAAATCCTTTATGATCTAAAATTAGTTTATAATTGCATTTGTTTATAATTTTCCTGTGAAATACTGGATAGTTTTATCTCTTCAGGCGTTCAACATGTATTTAAAAAAATATACATATGAAAGTATGTGTGAAAGTAAAAATCTCTTTTTGCCTTGTGCATATCTATAAATAGATGATACTGAGAGGAGACAAGGCCTACTGTAACCATTGAGCCACCATAAAAACATTTATTTTACAATAAATGACTGATGTGCTTACGTCTTTGTGAGGAGGGGAAACTCCAATTTTTTGGGCATTTATTTTCACAGGACAGCCAGAGACATGAAAGGGGGAATGACATGCAGCAAAGGGCCACAGGTCAGAGTCGAACCTGCGCCCGCTGCGTCGAAGAATAAACCTCTACATATGTGCGCCTGCTCTACCAACCCGGCCACCGATACAATCTTTTTTTTTTATTCTATGTATCACGGTTTCTGTACATCTTGCCTTCTCCATAAGCCAGCGCCTCATTAGAATAAGTATTTTCCTTCAGACCTTCATTATTATTTACCCATACACCTTTTTCAAACATGTTTTTAATGTTCAAGCTTGCCGACTCTCCTGTGACGTGTAAACGTGATGTCCCGACACAGCCGTTTAACACAGCCAAGCCTCCTGTGGCGAGTCTTGTCCACAGATATGGCAGCAGCCGGGAGCTGAGACAGACCAGCCAGACTGGAATGGATCCAGCGAACAGTCCTCACTGAGGCTGACTGCCAGAGATCTGAGCCGAGCCCTCTTACTCCGACCGACAGATGGATGATAAGGCTGGCCCAGGGTCAGAGGCTGCCAGCTTGGAGCGGACACACAAGGAGGAAGAAAGTGAAACGGGTCTAAAGGAAAACTAAGCCATATGGTCCCTCAGGTGTACTGCTGAGTCATTACAGAGCACTTTTTGTAGATAGCCTGGCCTTAGGGTAGATGTCCCATTAACTCCCACTGCAGAGAGGGAAAAGGAAGCAATTTCCACATGAACTTTCTGAATTAATCATTTCTACAAATTCTGGCTTATTTCTTAGCTTTTCTGACTAAATTAAAAACACCAGGCATTGAGTTCAAATCAGTCATACCAATGGAGTTACACTGTGTGACGTCGCCCCCTAGTGGACATCCTAATTCCTACCAACCAAGCCCAGGGACCCAACACTTGCCAGACAGGGAGAAGTGATTACAGCCATGATTAGGAAATTATTCTGATAACATTGGGCAGCAGTTCTCAGTTCTGGTCTTCTGGATACAGACCAGAGGCCTTACTGGTATTCATTGTAACAGTCTAATCAGCCTGTAATTTATACCTGATATGCCCAATAAATGCAACTACCTGCAAGACCAGAAGTACTTTTGCTACAATAGACCCACTGTTTTAGATGCAAATGCTTATACTGATGTCAGGGTATATTGTTTTTTAGTGAAAGAGAAATTGTACCCCCTAAAAATCTATAAAAAATGTCAGTGTCTCCCTTTAACGCATTAATTAACTTGTGTGGTTTGGTGAATTTGCAGAAGAGGAAACAATGAAGTCCCCAAGTATTTCTTTTATCCACATCACCTCATGCGAAGAAGAGCAAGTAGCTGGACTTCATCCTCTTCCTTTCTTTAGTACTTTATTATTTATGGCATAGTGGTAATGATGTCTGAGGAACACGTTGATCCACCTCAGCAGCAATTATTTATTCCCTCGGAACAGCAGAGGGCGTCAGTTTAACAGTAATACACAAACTGGAGAGGGACAAAATCAAGCAGATTGGCACAGTAAAAGAGCATAATTGCTACTGAACCACTGTTAACTTGTTTGCACTGATGGCCTCCGACTTATTCAGTGGGTGTTTGTCTCTTACACAATATTAAGCCCGTGAGCGTGACTTTCCACCAGAATTAAAAGTAACAACTTCATAAAGTCTCTAAAAGGTGGAGGCGTGTGGCAAACAGTGTTAGAAATATGGGTATATTGAATCATAGCTATGTTTCAATGGTTTTTTAGTTTAGCAGGTGGGAGAAAGAGAGAGAAATAGATGAAAACCAGCACTGACAGTTTCTATCTGTAGCTCAGTCAACTCGTGGATAAGGTTACCATGGCGCCCAGTGGTGGGAAGAATCAGGCTGATGCACTTAGCAACCAGAAAAGAGGAGAGAGCCTGTGGAGGAGCTGCGCTCCTTCCTCATCATATTGTGTACATATCACCTTACATTAAAGCTTGGCTAAGGCAGTAAGGTCAGAGAGAACATGTTTGTGCACCTTCCGTAAAGTGCTTTAAAGTGCAAAATACTCGCCACGTCACCAGCTTTGTTGTTGGAAAACATGTTGAGCGTGATAATCTTCCCTTTCTGTAGAGTTCACACGGTTTCAAAGAAGCTTTCCTGGGATTTTCTTTAAAGTCAAGAATCAAAACATCTCCTCTAATTGGATATCCAAACACAGAAGGCTTTTGGCTTTATTTTTCTGACAACTCTGAAAATGTCTACTGTAGGAAAAAAAAAACCCATCACCAATACAAATCAATTCACCACTTGATTGTTTACCTTAAAAATCTCAGAAACATACAGGAGTGGAGGAGCGGAGGGAAATGACATGGACGGGAAAATAAAGAAATGAAATCCATCTGCGGGAGATGATTATAATCACACACAATCAGCCAACACTCCAGCACAAACAACGGCAAGCTTTTAAAACCCAAGTTTGAAAGAAGACAGACTCAAAAAAGATCCACAATGCCTAGAGCTACACACACACACACACACACACACACACACACACACACACACACACACACACACACACACACACACACACACACACACACACACACACACATGGGAGCAGTGACCCCATCAAACAACAATACACCAAGCAGGTAGACCAAGCAATGTTTAACGACACCGCACAAACACGCCACACTGAGCAATCTGAGCAGAACACACAAAGTGAGCAGCGACACCCTGAAACGAGCGAACGCAGAAAAGTACACAAAAGGAGTGGGCGCAGATGAGAGGAGGAAGCCACAAGACAACATGAAACAGAGCTGAAGGAGAACGGGGGGAGGGGAGGGGGAGAGCATGCAGAGGCGGAGGTAGTGGAGGGGGGAGAACTGAGCTCACAAACGTGTAAAAAGACAGACAAGAGTGATTTCCAATTCTAACATTTATTAGATCTACTCAATCACAGGTACAGAGTTTATTGGCAGTGATTATCTACAACAGGCATCTAGAGAGGGAGTGAATGGTCCAGATAAAGAATGACAAGGCAATTCAACAATGTCAACAGCGCTAACATCGTTTAATGACTCAGCAGTTTTAGAGAGTTGCGTTAAAATAGAAGAAGCTTTTTGACATTGTTGAATTGCTCTTAACTCGAGGTGGTGGGATGGAGAGAGTTGTTTGGCATTCGCAGGTCCAACACTGTAAAACAATCACATGGGTCTGGTTTGCTACGATGTTTTCTAATTGTACATAATGACCCCATGATGCCAGGAAACACAGCTGCTAATGTCATCACGTTCAATTGTTCGGTTGTTCTGAATTACAATCTTCAGCACAACATTCACTGACTACAGTACTGTCAAATATTGATCATTGATCTGTATGCACTATGCATATATTATTAATATTTATAAGCTCTGCAATCAGTTACATCAGCATTCTCATGCACCCAAAACTACAAAACAAACTAAATATTTCCCTGGAATTAACTCATCCCAGTCATGTGGCGAAACCCAACAATTTGTGGCGTGGGAAGTGACATCCAAGTAAACGTTACTCACTGAACAAAATATACACATCCCTATTTACAAGATGATCCGAGTGTAATTAAGATCAATCACACACACATGCTAAGTTTAATGAAACAAATCTGTTTAAATGAACGGCAAACTGAAAAAGAGTCAGTATCAATTTGTCATTAAAGTGCATCAGAGTCAGTGTAGGGGGAGTTCAATCACGAAGGTGGTCGGGTTTAGACCACCGGGGATAGAGCGCACACATGCACATACGACACACACACGCAAACACACGGAGCACTGGTTTGTTACACTGTAGAAATACCTGAACTGGACTTTCCCTCTCCAGCTGCGTCTTGAGACTTGGAGAAGGGTGGTGGCGGGGTGAAGTTGGCTTCAGGCAGGCTGCTGTCGAAGGACGGCATGAGGGACGGTGATGAAGGCAGCAGGGTGCTGTTGGGGCTGCTGATGTCGCCCTCGCCCACGAGGGTCAAGTCGTTGTGGGTGTCCTCCTCCACGGTGCGGAGGTTTGGCCGGGTGTCTGAGGGCCGGGGGATGGGGGACAGGTAGGTGCCAAAAGTTTGGTGGCGAGGAGGGGGCATCAGGCACCGCCTGGTCCCGGAGTGTCCATTGGCGCTGGAGCTGAGGGAGGAGTCCAGGCTCTCCGAACGAAGGCTGGCGGTGAGGGCCCCCCGCGAGGAGACGCCATTCTCCCGGCGGTCAGGAGTGGAGCATGCCAGGTCAGAGGAGACGGAGCAGGAGGAGCTGGGAGGGGTTAGTCGTAGGAATTCGGGAAGCACCAGGTCTTCTTTGTTTAGGAGCCCGCGCTGGTCGTTGGCTCGGGTGCTCTGTGCCCGGCTCAGCAGCTCAAAGAATTCTGCAAAACAGATCAAACAAGTTCCCTCGATTAAACTTTCCAAGTTGATGAACACCTTGAAGAAGAAAAGCATGAGTTAAGGTTTAACATGCAGCGTAGCAGCTTCACAGCTGATAGTTAGTCCCGAGGCAAAGCAAAGCTAAGACATCCACCAATAAGTCAAAAAAGAGAGAGAGAGAGAGAGAGAAAGAGAGAGAAAGAAGGAAAAGAGGGATTTACCTTCAGCTTCATCTATATTAATCTTTTTCTGTTTTCTCTTTTCCCCTGGGAGTGCTGTGTCTGGTCCACTTGCTCTCACAGAAAAGTCCTTTGGTGTTGACCTCTCATCTCCCTGCAGATGCAACAATAACAATGCACTCTGTTAGGGGATGGAGGGATGGGGGGTCGTAAGGGGGAGGCTAAGCATGAGCTGTCAAGCACCCTACTGAGCAGAGTGTCCAGATTTACTGAGACCCTCGTCTCATCTGTTGGCTCTGTGTCTTAACTGACCTTGCTAGCTAGCATCTCTAGACCAAGTGCTATCTGCCTACATACGGTGCAATAACTCAAGCATGGAAAATATGAGCAAGCAAGTTAGCCACAGGCAGTGTTAGAGCAAAGAATACAAACAAATCAGGAACTCCACCAATTTAAAGCTTGTCAAAGATTGTAAATGTTAATAAATATGAATGTGGGCCGCTAATAAATGATACTGAATGTTGCAGAAGCAGTGCAGCAATAGAAAAGGACAAAACATCACACACTGGACAGTGTTGTAGGAGACAAAGATGTAACAAAGATGTCGTGAGTACTTACTGTAGCAGAAAAACTCCTGGTTGGAGGGTGGTTTTTTAGGGAGGACGACTTGGATTTGTCTACTTGAAAGAGAGAAGTAGAGAGATGCACATGAAAAATTCATCAGGTTGAGAAATTGATGAGGAGAAAGTGAGACAGAGAAGAGAGGAGATGACACTTTAGACGTAAGAGACATGTTCTTCAAAGCTTGAATATGTTAATCAATGGAATAACAGAGGTGGACATGATTTACAATTGGCAGTTACATTTATGGCATCCGGTTGAGAAAGGGCAACCCAGTCAGTACACAAACAGTGGTTTACAGATTCCAGTGGGAAAAACAACGTATTGTTAGTTTGTAAAATGAAGTATTTAATATTGGGTTACAGTGGTGATGGTCTTACCTTTTCCTGAAGCTGGGTCGATTCGGTCCAAAACAACTCGGAGGCCATCCAAACTCGATATGGGAGCACCCAGGTCCAAAGGCTCAGTTTCTCCGCTCTTAAACAAAACACAATTTGACGGTCAGCGCGTTTTTATTTTCACCGGTTGTGCAGAAGTCTAAAGATTAGTGGTGGGAATCGACGCTCCTCACGATCCGATTCCGATTCAGAGGCCAACGATTCGATTCTAAACCGATTATCGATCGAAAAAACAGTTTTTAATGTAAATTTCCATGCGTGATTTAAAAAAATATCCATATAAATCAGAGTTTTCTTCCCAGACAAAGCAGTTAGACAAAGCTTAGATTTTGACATATACAGTATTTGTCACACACAAGTTTTAATGAAATGTTTTGTCTACTACTCTAATGTTACAATTTCTCTTAGCATATTGAGCACACGGCTGATATTTGAGTTCACGAGCCTTTGCTTAATTTATAAACCATCTTTCGGCTCCGGGTCTACTGTATAATACAGTATATAATGCCTGGAAACCCACGGGACTAAAATAAATCATCTGGCAAGGGTTAAGGGGAGGAGTAAAGAGTTGGCATGTTTGAGGAGTGTCGTCATTCTTAATTATACCCCTGGTGCTCCATCTTCAGAGGCTGGGCTGAGTCAGAGTGCTAACCACCATGTAGAGATGGAAAAGGATGCGGTCGCTTCCCTCCCCTAACCATGATACTCCACCCTGTGGCACTGTCACACACTGCACAGGCTGCTCCCTGGACACACAGGAACTTCAAAAAGATTAAGGCATTGTAGCCACCGGGGACAACTTACTACTTTGGCCACAAGATCGCTGAGGTGAAGGCCATATTTGGCCACCACGGGGCGCAGGACCTCAGTGACTGGTTTGGTAGGTTTGGCTTTAAGCCCCACGGAGCGGTTAATGGGTACCAGGTCCAATCTAGGAGCAGAGAAAGAGCACAAGTAAATGTCAGCACAGACATAAAAGCATAGACAGACAATGTGATATTCAAAGGAAATTGACAGATCCAAGCAAACTTTGATTTATTATTAATACCTAAACAAGGTCCGCTTCTCCACTCTCAAGTCTCGTGAGCTGAGGGTCATGCAGTCTTGGTCCAACACCAAAGGCTGGGAGGAAAAATGAAACTACACATTAGCAACACATGAAGCCCAAAACACTCCATACTGTAAACTCTTTACACACTAACTAAAATACATATTGTCCACTTCACTCCTCTGTAAGCTTTTCAATTCACTTTGGTTGAATTCAGCTAAACGCCTCTTCACAAAATAAAACATGTTTAAATTGTAAGTGTAGCTGACTGTATTTACCAAAGTTTGGTTTATAATAAAACTGAGGGTTGATTCATTCAAGAGGTGCTTGCAGCAGTATTCTGCTCTCTGATCTATTAGCAGCAGTTTTTAGCATTTGTCATTTGTTCGTGGCGTCTGCCTCCCTTTACCTTCTCCCCTCCCACCAGGAAGAGGTCAACAGCAGCCATGTTGACGCTAATGCTCTGACAGAGATCGTGGAGGACTTCTCTTATGGAGGCACCGGGCCGAAGACTGACAGAAGAGCAGGAACCGTTGGACAGCATCACGGTGCAATGTTTGGGGGAACGCTCCCATACTGAGTGACGGTTATCAGACTAAAAATAAATGATTGGAGAGGAAAAAAAAGAGTCAAAGGCCTGGTTTATGGCTTTCCAGTATTAATAAAACAGATTCAGTTGTATTTGTAGCTAGTTTTTCTTTACTCTCTGATTTATGCCATACATAAACAACGAGTGGGCTGACAAATAAAAATAATAATAATTTAGGCCTATTATGATGGCTTCACCAGACACTGGGCTCTGTGTTGCCATGGGGATCTGTCCAGACGAATCTTACCTCAATCTTGCCAGCAGAGCAGGAAGTGGCCATCTCCAGACTGGTACCGGACGACAAGGAGCCCTGGGACTCCCTCCGCCCATTACTGCCCCAGTAGTCTGCACAAAACAGCCCAGAGGAGGATGAATTAATGCCGATAAGAGACATTTGCGCACTACTTGCATTAAATGGGACTTACAATAAGTAACACCAAGACGGCGTCAAGCTATAGCATGACTAAAAACAACGTTTTTGATTTGTGATCGTAGTTCGACACCACAACATATTGGCAGGCAAAAAAAGGTGTTTGTCATGACTCATCAAAGAAGCGTATGAATAGACAAAAAGGGGTTTTATGTTAGACATTTATGTTAAAGCACCGGTGTGAAATGCAAGAAAGGAGGTTCACATGATTGAAATAGAGATAATTTAGACGATAGCTATTCTGATGTTTTGACCGACAATTGTGCTATCTGCAACATTGTGTATACTTGTATGACTACTTGTGCTTTCAGAGGATATTTACAAACCAAAAGCTTGAAAGTCTAAAAATGACATTAAAAAGACATTTTAGTCAACTATAGCCTTTAAATAAGAAACTTTATACAATAATTTGATATTATAATAATCAAAATCCATAACAAAAGTTTTACATCATCATCATATCAACCTCATTTTTGTATTTTACCACCTTTAAAACTTTGTCCCTTTGTGGATAACTCGCTTTGATGTGTCAAAATGCCAGGGTTGCAACAAGTATGTTTTTGCTAGTGTACCAGTGCACTGTGTGTGTGTGTGTGTGTGTGTGTGTGTGTGTGTATAATACTTGGATGACTGTGGGGCAGCTGCGTTTCTACATGCCACCCCCGCATATAGCTCATGGTAACCCTGGAGCTGGCAGTGAATTGGTGTCTTGTTCAAGGACACATCAGTACTTTGGACGCTTTTGTTGCAAAAGTTTTAAACTGTGGAGGATCTCTGTGGCCAGAAGGCAACGGGCTTGTTAATCAATTTCTTACCGAGGTTAATGTCTCCAATGTCCTTCTTCTTTGGGCCCTTCCCAAAGCTCCTGTTGCGGGACCACGAAAAGAAGATGCCGCGTTTCTTGTCAGCACTCTCATCCTTGCTCTCTTCGTTCAGTGACCTCCCGGACTTCTGCTTTCTGGCCTCCTGTTGGTTGGAGAACAAAAAAAATTAAGATTTTACCTGCCGTACAGGACGGATGAGCACTGTGTCAACACGGTTTTATTTCCATGACCAGCTGCTGTGATACAGTCAAAAAGCAATAGTGGCACCTTTTTGGGAGTGGAGAGGGTAGAGCGGTCCGAGCTGGCACTGTGTTTCGAGGGTGCGGGGCTGCAGGGAATCTGGTAGGGGTCCGGCAGGGGCCGGCCATCCACCTCAGCACGCATGCACTCCTGGTAAAGGGAGGACTTGAGGAATCGCGAATAACTGTCAAACTTCATCAGGTTGAAGATCTGAAAAATAAGGGAGTGAGGAAGAGAAAATGAAACAGACAGAAACAAGACAGAAGAAACTACCAGTGTTAACATATGGTTACAGCTGATGTTATGACAGGTGTCTTAATGGTTACCATTTTATCATGCTCGTGCGCAGGCTGAACATTTACAGATCTCTAACTGCATGTCTATGTGTGCAGTATGCGCTACATTCTCTGTGGGTGTATGCCAGTTTGTGTTTATCTCTCTGGTAAAGGATCAGAGCCCTTTCGTAAACAAACCCAGATGGCCACTGAAAAAACCCAATATGCTTGTGCAAAGTGACTAGATAGAACAAAACCCCCTAGTGTCAGGAAAAATGTCTTGATCTTCAGTGTTGATACGGAACAACTGAATCATTTAAATATGAGAAAGTCTAAATTAACCAGAGACATGAAATATTTAAATAATTGTGGAAGCAACATGTTATTTAGCGCAGGGTTTCTGCAACTTTCACCAAGTCAAATGTAAGACCATAATGAATGAAATTTAAGACAACTTCAAAACAATCCAAAAAAAAAGTCAGATGTCAGAGTCTGGAAACATCGTCTCATTATAGGACTGGTGTCTAGTCAGCGTGTGGAGGACGCAGAGCACCTCTGCTCATTTATTTATAGTCGTAATATAGTAAATTATATTTGGACTAGCGAAAGAAAGAACTACAATACTACAGAATAATTAAAAAAACAACATTCTATTCTATTTTGCTGCGGGAGCATTTCAGTGAGCATTAGAGGTAGCGTTACATGGACGTAGCAAAATTAAGGCCTGTTTAAAATTATTTAAGACCTAGAACACAATACTTCAGCGAATGTAAGACTTTTTAAGGCCTAAAATTTTAGATGTGTTAAGTCCCCGTGGAAACCCTGTACCAACCAATAGGATGAGCCCACCACTACTACGGCCTTGTTGGTACCTGGAGCTGCTGCGTCTTGAACATGTCGGGCCGTGGGGAGGTGAGGACGTCGTCAGCCAGCTGGGCTTGGCTGTCGATGTTGACCGGCATGGTGGCCTTGCTGGACAGGAAGCTGTTGTAGATCTCTCCAGCTCTCTGGGACAGCTGCAGGAGAAGAGGGGTTTGATGATGCACAATTTCATAAGGGTTTCTGAAGGTTTCACCAAGTCAAATGTAAGACTTTTTAAGACCATTATGTTCTTTATCACAACATCAACTAAGCCCTAAATCATTATTTTTTTCAAACTAAGTATCACTAAACTTGCACTTCCCCATAGCTGAAGAATAATATTTGTTTTATGTCTGTGGTTCAATCCGAAAGAGACTTTCGCCAATAACACGAAAGCTGACTGGCTGCACTATAAGTTACATGTTGGTCTCATTTGAAGTCGTAATACAGTGAAATTATATTTGGACTAGAGAAAGAAAGAACTACAACACCACAGAATTTAAAAAAAAAAGAGCATAATGAGGTAGTGTTGCATGGACGAAGGAAAATTAAGACCTGTTTAAAATGATTTAAGACCTAAAATACATTACTTTTAGAAATTTTAGACTTTTTAAGACTTTTAAAGACCCCGTGGAAACCCTGTTCAAGAACAACTCTAGATAATGATGTTGCTACATGTCTTCTTATATACTATTTTATTAATGTGTTTTGCACAAAATTATATAAGCAATCGAAATGTCATTTAATGTGGATTGACCCTTTGTTAATAGTGGTTCCAAACCTGAAAGTCAGGACCCACAAAGGGGTCTCAAGTTAAATATGAGGGGTCAGAACTGATTAATAAGAGAACAGAGAATCCCAAAACTTTATTATTTTCACAAATTATTTATTTGTAGTATTTTCACAAATTATTGTATTTTCACAAATTATTTATTTTTTTCTTAACCCATTCAAGCCTCTACAAAATATTGAAATTATATAATTTCTGTGAGGAGAGGTCACACATAGTTTCTTTCATTTTAAGTGGATATAAAACAAATGGGTTTGGAACCATTCCAATCAGTGTATATGTTTTCAGCAATGGGATGTGCTTCATACTTTGGACTTACCTGCTTTTTATCAGTTGCAGGGACATGACTGAAGTATTCACAGGCCTGCCAGAACAAGATATTCTCCTCACTGAATTCTTTCTTGAGGAATTCCTGTGGAGTCACACAGTACGAGAGTTTCTATATGATCTCAAACTCTTTCTTTCCAGTGCTGCTGTTGTTGAGACCAGTAGTGAGAAAAGAAATTATTGGGTGTAATGGTGTGAACAAGATTGGTGTAAGTGTGGGCGCAGGACAGTGTAGGCGCACAGCGCAGCTCTGATCAGTGATGAGGGAAGGTGAGGAGCGAGCGGGTTGTGGTACGCCAGAACTTTATGTTGAGCCTTCGGAAAGTGTCGTGGGCTAAATTCAAAGACACATCTTTTATGTGGGAGGTAACATAAATGAGGTGCCTGTACTCAGTTTTGAGAACTGGTTCTGAACTTGAACCTATTCCCGAATCTATATAAAGCTAGGATTTGTTAAGAAATGTGCTTTTCAATTTGGTCGTATAATCTGGATTTAATGCGATTCGAGCCATATAGTGGTTACACATCATCGTCAAGATTTACAAAAAAAAGCGGTGAAACAAAAGAATTTAATGAGTGCGTGAAAATAATTGAATGCACGAAGGAAGGTGGTCTAACATGACAAAGCACTGTACAAGAATGCATGAGTTTTTCATGTCATAATGGTCGATGATCAGCAAACAAACGTTAAACTAAAAAGAATACTGTTCTTTATCGCTTCTGATATATTTTGCTTTTCTTTCCTTCTCAAATGCCATGAATCAAAACAAGGTTTCAATAAAACACAGAATTAATAAGCAGAATTAATTAAATCTAAACAACACACAGCCGTACTGCTAACCCACTTTGTTTTATTTTTAAATCTGAAGGACCAAGACACTCCATGTCAGCTGTTTTTCACAACACTTTTGGTTAAGTCTGACAGCATTCAAGCAACCTGAGAAACTTTTTCATTTTCTTACCGAGAAATAGCGCACCCCCACTGGATCCTGGAGGAGGCGTTCAAAGCAGGCGGCCCAGCTGGCCACGCGCTGCTCCGGAACCCCTCGCAGGCTGCCTGCTCCTGGAAGACTGCCATTACTGTTCAGGCTGCTCTGGCTGCAGCAGCCCTGCAACTGGACTCCACTATAGTCTGCATGATGGAGAGAGCAAAATGCAAAGGGGTTAGAAGGCTCTAATGTTAAAGGGTAATTCCAGCCAGAGGGAATGTTAGAGCCATTCTCCCATGTGCCCTTTCAACCTTCCAAATATTCCTGCGGATTTGAGCATTTTTGTGTGCTTTTCTTCCTCATGACAATTTTACCTTTTTGAGAGTTAAAGGACAATTCCAACTCAAAATGAACCTAGGGGTTAATAACAGATGTGTATCCACTTAATCGTTCTCTGGGACATGTTTTCATGCTAATCGAATGTGTTTGTAAATCGAAATGTCATTTAATGTCGATTGACCCTTTGTTAATAGTGGTTCCAAACCTGAAAGTCAGGACCCACAAAGGGGTCTCAAGTTAAATATGAGGGGTCAGAACTGATTAATAAGAGAACAGAGAATCCCAAAACTTTATTATTTTCACAAATTATTTATTTGTAGTATTTTCACAAATTATTGTATTTTCACAAATACGTAAAACAACAAAATTCGTAAAGGTAAATTTAAACAAGCTAGCGCGGACCGCTGATTAGCTTACAACGCTAGTATTTGGGGCACAGGGAAAGTAAAAACAAATCGCTATTTTATACCACTAAAAAGTGATGAGGGTCCCTAAATGTTAACCGAAGCATTGAGAACATTGTAAATGTACAGACCGTTTATTAAAATGATAGTTTAGAAAGACAGTAGCTCCCAAGACGGCGGCCGCCTGTATACGAGAACGCGACTGTCTTTTTAATAAACTGTCCGAACACTCAAAGTTCTCAATGCTTTGGATAACATTTAGGGACCCTCATTATGCTACCGTTGAAGTGTGGTGATATTTTGAGCCTTTTTAGTGGTATAAATAGCGATTTGTTTTTACTTTCCCCGTGCCCCAAACACTAGCCTTGTAAGCTAATCAGCGGTCCACGCTAGCTTGTTTCAAACTACAAACACATTCGATTAGCATGAAAACATGTCCCAGAGAACGATCGAGTGGGTACACATCTGTTATTAACCCCTAGGTTCATTTTGCGCCGGAATTGTCAATTTGAATTCAATGTGTGGAGAACAGAGCTTTTATAAAGATTTTCCTAGACATCCTTAAAGAAACCATAAAGAAAACATATCTTGTATTGGTACACATCCTGAAAAGGGCCTCACAAAAGTAGACATGTCTATGATTTTTGTACGTGTATTGTGTAAACCAGAAAGCACAAGAAACAGCACATTTTTAACATAGGAACAACATCAGATTCGGGTTCTAGTGCTAATTTAAGTCAACAACTACACCTAAAAATCTCACTACAATCTTTTCAACAAAATTTCCTCAAGAGTACATGTTTGGCTTTCGGAAATTGCAGGAAAACGAGAAAAACAAATATATTTTGAGCAATTTAATGAAAGTCTTGATCCTGTTAGAGTAAAGAGAGAATAAGGTGTCATGAAATTATATGGCACAATGGGGAGGGCAAAAGGTGCCCTCTTAGAAATAAAATGTCTCCAGAATCCATTTTATTTCTATGGGTGCCTTATATCTGCACCAAACATAAATACAAATAGAAAATGGATTAGACTACAAGGTAAAGGTCAAGGGATTTGAAAGGAAAGCTAATGGCTCTTTGCTGTACCCTTTGCTACACCTCTCACCGGTGAATGTGACACAATAAGTGTAATGTCAAAGTTCAAATGTGTTACGTGGAAAGCGTGGAGCACAAAGCTAACAGATCTGTTTACATTCGAAGACAGCAGATGCCACTCAGTTGGTCTGAGAGGAGCAAAGAGGGGGCAGTGAGGAGAGGGGGCAGAATAAAAGAAGGAGAAAGACAGGAGACATGGCTGATTAAAGAGACACAAAGAGAGAGACAGAGTCTGTAAGGAGCTGCTAGTCAACTAGAGTGGGGGCTTCGGCACCCATAGTACCTGCTATCATGGCAGCAGATGGCCACTTTAGAGCTGTGGACCGGGCAGGCAGGAAGCGCACAGTCAAAACAAAAGGGTCACAGTGAGATTTGTTACAGACACATAGCTGTGGTCATTCTGCTGAGAGTCAACTAGGTGATGTGGGCAACTGGTATTAACAGAATTTATCTTTGCTGTTGAGAACAGAAACGTTAGCTTGGTCAAGTAAGGTACAGTGCTGCATATCTTCATCTTACCAATACGCCTGCACAGAAATAGGGTGGATTTACAAATAGGTGTAGTTCAACTGTGGTGAAATAAAAGTCCTGTAAATAGTACATGACGTCACAAACAGCCTTACTGGAAGGAACTTGTTTTGGTGGAACGTGTGTACGTTCAAAAGTTGTTTTAGTCGTGCAACAGAAAACTCAGATTAGACAGCCTAGCTAGCTGTCTGGATTTACCCTGCAGAGATCTGAGGAGCAGTTAACCATAGTCCTCAGAAATTGGCCGGAGTTTAAAATTCCAACACAAAGAAAGCGGAAGGTAACGGACATCCAGCCGAGAAGAAGGACATACGGCATTATTAAGGACATTAGAAACTGAGGGATTGGTTGTTGTTTTTTTACAATAAGGCCAAATGGCTGGTTTTTTTCCCTGTGCCATCGAAACTCCCTTTCTAAAGTTTGCTGACAAGCCATTTGTTTGTACTTGGTTTAATGCATTAGGACCGAGGCTTTGGGAGACGTGTTTACCACAATGTGTGCTGCTCAGGTAATGAGATGGCTTTAGAAAGCAAACATCTGTGTATATCTGATGCACATCCACAGTGAAAGGAGCTGCACTCCTCACCGCAGCCTCGGTCAGCCTGTTAGCAAATGTTATTGAAAACTGCTATGAAAGGGAGGACCAGAAAGCATGCACGCTAGCCCTGACTGTAACCCAAAACACACTCAGCAAACCTTTGTTAATGAGGCATGCTGCCTACAGTGACTACATCATCCTCGCTAAGTGTTTTTATTAGACCATTTTTTTGAGCAACTACAAAGTTCTGTGTTAAGGGTGGAGCAGAAAATGAGAAAAGTGCAGACACTGACAAAGCTGGACAAAGCACTGCAAGCTGGACAAGATCAAAAAGTGTTACTGTGTTAGTAAAAAGGGATGATAAAGAAGAAGCCTTTGACTCTTGTTACTCTTGTGATTTAATTCAGAGTTTCACTTACATAGCTGACATTATTTTCTACATTTCATATAAAATGTTCAGATGTTTTATTTTTCTTACAGAATAGTGTTTAAAAGCTATCAATAAAGGAATTGTACTTACCACCATCTGAAGAAGCAGCAGACTGAAAGAGAACAAAGAGAGACATGAGTGAGAGGCTGCCCTCATGACCTCCTGTGCTGCCTGAGACCAGAGACTGAAGATAGCAGTGTCTCTTCAGGCATCCCACCAGTCGCTCTGAGGTGTGTGTCTTTGTGATTTGTAAGTGTGAAAGAGTGTGTGTGTGTGTGTGTGCTACTAGGAAAGGGTTGGATCTTGGGTCCTTACACAAGACCATTAATTTGTAAGTGGGTGGACCCCAGGGCTCTACCGCATACAGCTGTTCACACCTCCACACCAGGACCCACCCTTCATCTCACACACACACACACACACACACACACACACACACACACACACACATTCCTGCATACACAAAGATCAGAGCTCATCAATGCAGGGCTACTTGAGAAGCCATCACTGGCCATAATGGTCCTCTTTTCACTTGCTAATTCAAGGAACAAGTGGTGTATGCATATGTAGATGGCCCTGAATAAAAGGCAAACAGCAAAAGCACCCCTGGTGGGCCATGGAAATTTCACGGCGACAACTTTCTATAATTGTGTGCAATTATAGCCAAGGACTAAATCTAAATTAAACACCACACATGTCTGATCTTATGAAAGATCAACAAATATTCACTTGACAATACTTCTATTTGAAATCACTGCCTCAGCATTGGGCTTCTCTAAAACCAGTTAGCATAATTTTGGTTCGGCTAATAAAGAGAGATTAGAAGCCCAAACTGTAAAGCTGCTGTCCCAAATATATTTAAATGCAGGGGAGGATATGAGAGGCGCATCTTAGGGATTGGTCCAAGAACACTCGAAAAATCGGTGCGTTGGAGGATTCATCTGAAAAGGGGAGACTATTTCCAGAAGAGTGTTTTCTGTGCTGCCACTTCAAAGTGTGAATATCCAAGGCTGATAATACGTCTAAACAAGGCTCTTATTACCAGGCTGGTGCCTTGGTTTAAGCAGTACATACAGTTTGTACTTTGGTGAAATTGCATAATATTGGACTGTTGAGACTGTTTTTTAAAATAAGACATCAGGATATGTGATTTTCCTGTCTCATTTTATTCACAATATCATTTCTAAATTGGCTGTGGATTTAATTAGTAGTTTTCAGCTTGATCGATCAGCCATAGAACAAGCTCAGACATATTGTGGACTGACCCATTCTTTTTAGTTTTTGTTGATGCAAGTGATCGTCTGAAGGCAGGGGATGTAACCACGGTCATGTGCACTGACGTGACGCTTCGTTCCATTTTGGGAGTGACCACATGTAAAAGCTCTATCAGACATCGACCACTAAACCACTAATTGTCTGTCACAGTCTCTTTACAACTCTGCTGCTGCTGGGTCCAACCCCATATAGTCAACACCCAAAAGCCACCCCTTCTGTGGTGGCTAGCATGTGTACAGTAATCATGGGCGGGTAGGATGAGGACCAACACGAAGCCAAAACAGAAGAGAGAGAAAAGAGAGAAAAGAGAGAACACCCACTCCATCTGTCTGTCCCTTTGGGTCTAAAAACAACTCAACCTCAGACCTTAAATATATAGAGTGCGGCTCATTTTAAAGAACGAGACAGTCATCACACAATGTGACGTAAACTCCGGTTTTGGACAAACAAGAGGTCTCCAGGCTGAAACTTTAAAATTGTGAATTGGTGTATTCACTACTATCCGTTCTTTGAGAGTCAACACTACTTTTAAAACATATACATAGAGAGATTTTTCTTCTAAAAGGTGACAAATATAATGACATCAATAATGAACTTCCTCTTATTCACAGACATGTGATATGAGTGGGTGAGTTACAATAAATTACAATGAATCTCTTGACACACAGTTGATGTAATATACCGTATCATCTTTTAAAGCATGCTCGTGTCAGAGGACAATTATGTTGATGACAAATATGACATTGATGACAAAGTTGCGTAAGCAGGCTGAAGCGTCTAAACGAATGGAAAGGTTGCAAAATCTTGCTGCTAGTGTGACCAGCTGCAATACATCATTTTTTAGATTTACTTCAAATTCTTATTATACTTATTATTTTTTTCAAATAATAGATTATTTTTGGGCTATAAAATAACAAGTTTACTGAGCCTAATGTAACATAAATAGCAATTCTTCACATTTGAGAAGCTGGAAACAACAAATATTTGTGTTTTTTTGCTTGGACGATCTTAAATCATAAATGCATTATCAAAATTATTGTCGGTAATAATTTATTCATCAACTAATCAAGGACTTTTAAATAAAAATGACATCACGGTCACACTTAAAAGTGAAAAAACGTAAACGTAAAAGTTGACCAGGTAGGGCTGACAAATATGCAGAGGGTGGTGTGTGTATGTTTGGTTGTATGAGGCTGCAGGGGTTAGACCACACACACCACTTGTTATTACTTCCTTGCCCACAAGTCCCCTACAAGAAGTGATGAGCCAGGAACACCATCACCTCTTGTCAACACACTCCCTTCCTGTATGGACACCTCTGGTGACGAGCTGGTCCACCATGGGTGGCTCTGCAGTACTCCAGAAACTCTTTGATCCTTTTCATATAAGGAGAGATCCCATTTCCCAGCTGGAATCCCTCTGAAAGCTGTCCACGTCAGGTTGTTATCAAGCAAATGGACAAAATCCCATTCAAGTCACACCGAGTACCCTGGCTTCAAACAGAGCAGGATTTGGCTCAAGTTGGAAAACGCTCTCCCAGCTTTACTATGGCACGCCATACAGTCTGGCATCCCGAGACACCACACATACCGAAGGAACGTAGATGATCCCACCAAGACAGGTTTATGTGTGATCTGAAGTGAGCCACCACGACAAAAACACACTTTGACCGGTGTTAAATCAGTTGAAGGATAAGCCACACTCACACAAATGTTAATGCTACCCATTAACACCTCTCACAGTATTTCTGATCTTTTAAGAAGTGATTTCTTTTATCTTTTGGGCTTGTTTAGGCATGTTCCTGCCCTCAAAAACTGGGTTGAGATGTACTCTGCTCAACACGTCCCCACAGTAAAAAAAAAAAAAAACTTCTTCTAAACTTTTACACAAGTCAAAGCTGATTCTAGCACCGCGCAAACAAACACCCAAGAGTCCCCGCCGCTTCAAACAGCTGTTCTGAGTGGGAGAGAGACAAGCGACAAAGAGGGAGATTAATGAGAAAAGCAGCTGACTGAACGAAAGGAGTCTCCCCGCTTCATACAGAGGAGGAATAGGAGGCTCGCTCGGCAAACCACAGTTTACTTACAGTGTTGAAGTTCCAGGTCCTCTTGAAGGAAAGTCTCTTTTTGAGACTCATTGTTCCCTAGTCTGCTACGCCAGCAGCACACAGACAGATTATGTGTGTGTGTGTGTGTGTGAACGCATACCTGAACATTCTCCACCCAAAACTCTACAAACCATGTCTGTACAAGTCGGAGAGAGGGGAAGAGAGGGAGGGAGGGAGAGAGAGAGAGAGAGAGGCAGAAATTTGACAAGGTACTGGACAGAAAGAGAGAAGAGGAGGAGGGTGAGAAGAAGGAAAGAAAGATTTCCTTACTCCGCAGCTGTTGCCATGGCAATACGCCCGCCAATACATACAGCCTCTGCCATAGTGGCATGAAGGAATCAGATGAATTAACCCACTCTGTATTCCCATCACAAAAACACACACACTGGCCATGTCAAAACCACATTGGCCTTCCCCCCTCTTTTGTTTCCAGTTGGGGCACTCTCTCTTTACATGAAAGAGAGAAGAAATACCCAGTCATTTTAAATGGAAACCAGATGAATTTTGTTTAATCAAAACAAAAGTTTGGTAGCCCACGAGCTGAACTCTGAGCTTCATTATCCGCTGTCACAGAGTACCATTCTTACTCTTTCACCGTTAATCATGTCAATTGGTGTTTTCTGCGAGTAATTTAGCTCATGTACCAGCAAAAGAAAATTGGGTTATATTCTGGCATCACTCCTGGTCTCCGATGCAGCACTGTGCCTCCACATTTCTGGCAAATCTCTACAATCAGCATGCCCACTGTTTTTGCACAGACTATTATTCCTAAAGCATTGGTGGCTCTTTCGGAGGTTTTCCCGTGGCACACGATCTAGCATTCTTTGGACTTAATTCTGCCGTAAATAATAGACGTGACACAGTGTTTAATAACAGCGTGGCTTTCATGGTAGATTTCTCCTGTTTAATTGGATTTTCACATGGTCTATCACATTGGAAACTGGAGGTTTTTCCCATATGTGCATAGCTATGTTGATTATTTGAAAAAAGGAGGAGGGACAGAAAAGGCTTCAGTATGCTTCAAACACACTAGGTTTTACAATGTGTCCAAAGTAGAGCTGGGAAATATATCGATATTATATCGATATCGTGATATGAGACTAGATATCGTCTTAGATTTTGGATATCGTAATATCGTAATATGGCATAAGTGTTGTCTTTTCCTGGTTTTAAAGGCTGCATTACAGTAAAATTATGTCATTTTCTGAACTTACCAGACTGTTGTAACTGTTCTATTATTTGCCTTTACCCACTTAGTCATTATATCCACATTACTGATGATTATTTATCAAAAATCTCATTATGTAAATATTTTGTGAAAGCACCAATAGTCAACACTACAATATCGTTGCGGTGTTGATATCGAGGTATTTGGTCAAAAATATTGTGATATTTGATTTTCTCCGTATCGCCCAGCCCTAGTCCAAAGGTACTGAATATAAGATAAAACAACGCACGCTGGACAGCATCTCTTCAAAGGCTTTCCTTTGTTGCATCCAGTTATACACATAAAAAGTGTCAGAAGTGTGAATATATGGAGTAACAGATATAACAGTGACAGTAACCTGTGGTATTGAAAATAAAAATTGGCATTGAAACAACAAATATTGGCACTGAAAAATGTTGAACTGAAATATAAAACACAAACATCAAAAAGTTTTCACGATGCTATTATTTTATTTCACTTTGACATTTTTTTGCATTATGATAGGTTACGGGTAATTTGCATATAATTTGCATACTGGCAAGAGACCGCACCTCCACAGGAATCCTCACAGATGCTTTAGAACCACATATCTGCAATGGCTTCCACAAGTTCACCTGGAACCTCCAAATCTCAAGTAAGGGGCCATCCACACAGAGACGTTTTTTGGTGCAAACGCACATTTTTAGCATTGTTTGGGCCCCTCGTCCACACAAATCCAGTAAATGCACTGGCACCGGGTCCCAGGGTGAAAAAATTCGAAAACGGCTGTCTTTGGGCTTCGTCTGGATGGTGAAGCCGGATATTTATCGTATCGATGATGTCAACCCCACACCCCTCAACCTCTCACCACACACGACTGCAGTGAAGCTAAGCGAGCATATCCCATCTCAATGGTCAAACCAGCTCACTTCATCTAGCTAAATAGTTTGTCTCTGCTCCATGACACTTCCCTCTGCTCTGCCGGTCCTGGATTCTACACAAGATATATTGCTAACGTTATGTAGCTAACGTTAAACATCGCTAAAGTAGCTGACCGCTACAGCAGCCACGTAACGTTAACGTTAGCTGCTATCGTTAGTTAGCTGTTTATAAAGTGGAAGCTAGCTAGCTAATCTGTCTGCTTATCAACTCCTTGAACGGATTACAGTAACTTTTACCACGGATTATTGTAGAAAAGCTACTGCAAGAAAAACGTGTAGATTATCAAAAAGACATTGGATGATTGATGTTTGTTTGACTGTCGATGTTAGCTAGTAGCTCTAACGCTAGCAGAGCTGAAAACAGATTTTTTTTTAGTACATCTCAACTTCATTTTTGATTGTGCTTTTGATGGACACTAATGTCCCACAATGCAAAGCACAAAATTGATAGACGAGCTACTCATAGCTGAAAAAAAAAACTAATTGCGAAAAGGGTTGATACAGCTCCAGGAAAATCTCAAAAATATAAAATAAAGTATTAAATCTCTTGTTTTCTCTTTCCAAATTTAAATTGGCAGTTGCTCTCCAAAGCAGTTGATGTTCACCCGTGCACGTGTTTTATTTCCTGTTTGTACAAATTGGGACATTGATTTAAAACACTATGCTATTCAGATAATAATATAATCTATGTGTTATTCAAGAATTGCAAGACAGAATTTCATGTGCAGATAAAATCACCCATGCAGTAATTAGAAGCTATTCTTGGTGCTAAGCTGAGTCATTCATAATTGTGGTCACAAAAATCACAGGACACTCAACAGTCTACTACAGCCCTTCAGGTCTACTTTTGCCCTTTGTGTTCACTGCAGCCAGGTGATCTACAAGCACATAACAAGAGCAAAATCATGGAACTCTTCAAACCAAAATGCCCTCAGGAAAAGCATTTTTCTATGTCTTGCTTCAGTTTTGCTTACCGAAGAGTCGAAGTAAATAGCCTTCACGTGCATTCTGAGCCTCCACTTGATTTAATCAATTTGTGAAGCTTTTCTGAATAGGCCTTACAACGACAGCGAGCACTGTTTGTCACAAGACATAACTAATTGCATGTCAAGTTCTCCACCAGGCAATCTTTAGCAATGACGGAAATGTATCTCGGCCTGCTATCTGTGGCAGAGGACAAACTATTCCCTGACAATAACATCAAGAGAGAGCCTTGCATGGAGGCAACTTCCTTTTGAGAGAGAGAGGGGCGAGGGTGTGGTGACTGATAAGATGGAAAAGCCATTTATTTCCCAACCAAGCAAGCAGTGTGGTGGTGGTGTGTGTGTGTGTGGGGGGCTGGGTAATTTTAGGAGGTTAAAGAAGGATCCAGTGTTTTTACTGTGGGAAATCTTGTCACAGCAAATCTGCCAGACACTCTATTACATTAGCAAGGATCTGATGAGGTCAGCATAATTATGTGACGCTAGGGGGCCAGGAATGGTAAACAACATGAACACAATTCGCCCCCCCTTAGATTTCCTATCTGCATTATGTCCATAGATCAAGGGCTGTGAAACTCTATATCGAGTCACTTCAGACAAAGTTTTCATGGCATATCTTAATATGCGACTTACGGTCACGCTCTCTTTAGAAATCCTATTTTTGCCATGAGAGAGCCTCAGAAATGATGCCAGTGGTGTAATTCAACTTCACTTATGATCTAATTTAGTTTCACATGTTCTGGGATATAACTTAATTTGATTTTTATTTTTTTATAAAAAAGGTGACCATAGAAGACATGATTTGGGCATTTGGGGTTTCATTTTTAAACAAAGTATAACGGTGTTATTGCTATTGCAAAACAAAAAATAAAAAAAGAGAATCCATCTTTCACAAGTGCTTCGGCAAAGGGATTTATTTCCTCCTAATTTTAGCCAAATCTGTATATATTTTTTCTTAAATCTTACAAACAAACAGATACGGGGGGGGGGTGATGTAAAATCTTCTCCTGTTATCAATGAAAACAGAAGAGACTATATTCCACAATATAAATGGGAAGCCAACACTTTGTGATTCAATCATGAGACTTGTGCCGAGGCATCTTTTAAGTGTAATCCCCCTCAGCTAACAAATGGGTTGAAGACACTGGTGATTTGCATGTAAACAGAGTCCATCGCCACAATGCGTTTCTTCTCTTAATCCCCTTGATCGGCAGTAATCTACTGCCTGTTCCCCAACTCCAACTGGTTAGCCACAGCAGATGGGTACGGCTCTGCTCCAATCTGGTTTAAAGTGGCATTAGTATGATTTGTGCAGTGCTGCCGGTGTGCATGTGTGTGTTTACCACTTGTTGCTGATAAAAAAAAAAAATTAAAAAAAAAAAATTAAAATAAAAATAAATAAAAAAAAGCTGATAGGGAGTAGTAGCATTCCTCTGGATGGAGACATTTACCTTTTTCCCTCTGCTGCCCTACTTCTCGCAGAGGTTGGAATGGAATTCAGGAATGTGGCGCTTTAACCAATATCAGAATTTGTCTTTCCCAACTTATGACGACAATGTAAATTCTGATCTTCTTAACTCGGCCTAAACCTGTACAGCCCATGGCACTGGACCTGTAGCTTACTGTGAAGCCTAAAAGCATGCCAGGATACATGTCGTTAACTCCCTTTGTTGTTGTAATATCCATGTTTATTGCATTGAAGTAACAAAATGGAAGGCTAGGTTGGAGGAAATGCTAAACAAAATGACCAACAAAATACATTTGCTTCACAAGGCACAGCTAAACAAAAATAGAATAACTTCAGAGACGGAAACTAGAACCAGTGACCACGACCCCTCCCATCTCAATTTATTATCATAGAGAAAGGGCTGCGCTCATATGAGCCTAGAGGGCTTGAGGTGGGTTAACCACATAAGATACCACCACACCCTATTACTGCTCTCTTTCTTTTCCATAAAAAAGAAGAAAAAAAAGTTCACTTACACACAGTCTACAGTGTTTTAAAAAGTCTAAGTGCTTGGGTACATTTGTTGTGTGAAGATAAGGCCATGATATGAATGAATACCTGCCTCCTGGAAGTGTACAAGGCTATATGTTGCCAATGACAAGGAACTGTCATAATTGTTTACTTCCTGTGTTAAGTCCTACCTAACACCCCACTGTTAATCCTTTGGGTCATGCAGGGAAGTCAAGGTTGGCTTAAGTTGATCGCTCTAGGCTAAGGTCTATGGGATGGCATTTCTCTATGGGTATTTGGCATTGCAGTTCATGTAAATGCTCACAGTGGCAAAAACATGACAGAAAGGTTTCATTTGAGATTTGTGACACTTTGTCTACACAATGAATATCTGCATCTTTCCTTAAACGTTTCCTTTTTTGTCTTTATCATATGTACTACTAAATGTGATGGTCACCTTTTGCTTAAGCATATATTTCATAATATGACACTCATTTAGCACCGCATAATTTGCATTTCAGGGCAACCTCTTAATCTACTGCCTTTAGAAATACCATGACACGTGAACAAAACATGAACAACGTAGAGTATTTTACTCAACCTAAAGCAGTGAGGTCATGCAATAACCAAGCTATATAAACAGATATTATATTTCTGGATGTTGACCACAGGATGAAGATGTTGTATAAATAGTTCATGAGGGAAAGTTAGTATTTGGACTGCCAAAGTAAAGCGCCAGGCCAATCCCTCACAGTATCACAGGAAGGCTAAATTGGCCGCCCCAACAATCCATGTTTATGACTTCCACAGTGTGAGGTAGACAAGGCTTTGGCATGGTCCTGCCGTGTCTTGTGCCAACACAAGGTCAAAAAGATACCAACTACATTCACTTTCCGAGCCTCCTTGCAATCCTCTCTAGTTCAAACAAGACAATCCGTCTTGCTCAATGTCTCAAAGACATGAAGCAAACGCGCCCTGGCGTCGTCTAAGCAACAGGTGTGAGAGTTGAGCAGGTGATGAGCCCACTGTATCCCAGACATGTCTAAACTGTTACCAGGGAGGTGATACAAGACTTTGGCACTTCTGAAACCGTTGCTTGTTAAGTAACCTCCACACCCTTGGCAGTCGATTCCCTTTCAATGAAGCAAAGAAATGTAATAATAGTACGATTGAGGAAGGTAAACAGTGTGTGGGCAATGAATCACCTCCAGAAGTTGTGCGTCACATCCATAGACGTCCTGGTTCAGACACTCTTTCCTATAGCCAATCAACAAAAGGATGATGAAAAGCTGTTAGGTTAACTAAAAAAAAGAATCCTGAATGTCGATAGAGCCAAGAGTGGAGCTGCGGTGCGTCTCCGTCCAAAAGATGGCGAGGCAGCGGGTATTTTCCGTGGTCACAGTTTGGTCAAACAGCAAACTCAGCAACCACAGCCACATCTGGTCATCTGGTTATTGGCTGTTGCATATTCATACCCCAAGCAGCTGGACAGTTCAACTTCCACTCAGGTTTTGTTGTGTTAATATATTGTTTTTCCAGTCGGTGGGTTTGGAAAGAGAAGTCTATGTAATTGCAATAAAACCTCTTGCGAGAGAAGAAAGGAAAAGAAGGAATCATAGTGGAGACATTTAGCAAATGTCAGGCTGTTTAGTCTTTGCATCCTATAATGTTCACCTAAGGACCCATTTCGTGAGCGCAACTGTCCACCCACACTCCAGAGCTGGCCATGTGATGTCAGACAGAGAAAAGTGTGTCGTGTTCTCATGCCTCTACAGCTAATCCCCAGGAACACACTATTCCTGCGCATCTTCTCAAATCATAACACCCACACCAAAAAAAAGAAAGAATAATTTATATAATGAAGTATAGAATCTCATTGTAGCAGCTAATAATAATAATAATAATAATAATAATAATCCTGGTTCAACTTGTAAGTGAATATAGTGTTTTTGCTTGGATATGCTGTATGGTTGTTTCTTTAAAACATATTGTATTAACAGCAAAGATCATGCAGTAGTCATGAGCATCAAAAAGATAGATGTTTTTATTTTGAGATATGTGAATGAGAGGGCTAGTGAATCAGAGCGCGGACATGCCTGCACAAAGGAAATATGGGCACGGCCAAACCACAGGCAACCATTTCAAGTTCAAACTAAATTATTACATGATGCAAGAGAACGTCCAGTTAAGATTTAATTCTAACTGACAACAACAACCTCCGATCTCCGTTTCGCTCACACGGAATCTAACTTCTCCCAATGCCACCAAACGATTGCAGCAATGGTCACTTCTCAGGGCGAGCGCAACAGAGCACACTTCATTCAAAGGCCCATGAAGCGACCCTTGATGTCCACTTTACAAGAATAATCTTGGGTCACTTCACAAAACCCTTTTAGCATAACATCTAATTTAAAGTCAGCGTGCATCCTGATATAGATGCTACACCACATTTTGCTATATAGAGCAGCGCAGTGTGTGTCATACAGCACATGAGAGTTCAGCTGGCACTGGTCAAAACATTCCTCTGACAGACCACACAAGCTAACCACTGTATGCCGCTCAAAGGCTACAACAGGAGCTACAAAGAGCCCAAAGACGGAGTAGTAACGGTGGCAGGGAAGATGGCACCACCAAAACAGAAGAGAAGTGAGGACAGACAAAAATAATGAAGACTCCGGGATTTCATGACAACACTTACAGGGTTGAGAGTCAAAGTTTGCTCCATGTATGGCGCTGTGTGCGTGCGTTTGGCTCGTCCTCAGCGCTGCTCCACACGCCTGGTGTGTGTAAACCAGTCCATCCGCTGGAGCTCCGCGCTGTGTGTGTGAGTCGGTGTTTGCAGTGCAGAGAGACGGAGCTCAACGGGGGAGGAGAGAGCGTGTAGGAGAGTCGCAAATCCTGACAGCTATTGGGAGTTCAAAAGCTCCCTCTCTCTTCCTCTGCTGCCAGTCTCTCTCTCTCTCTCTCTCTCTCTCTCTCTCTCTCTCTAATTCCTCCTCTTTCCCTCTCAGTGTCTTTATGCCTTCTCTTGGTTTTGCTACGCCCACAAGATAGATCTATTACCCGCAGGCGTGCAAACAAGAGCTACTAATGTTTCCACACCTAGAAGGAGAGGAGAAACTTCACACTCATGGAGCAAAAGAGCTGCCCTGAATTTCCCAGCAGGCACCTGTATGTCTGAAAAAAACAATGTGCTTTCACTAACTCACATTAGCAGATGTTTAAACACGCAGCCTGCTAATGGTGTCACCTCTGCAAAGTTGAACGTGTTGTCATCTACAGGCGCCAAGCATCTGTTTGGAGCTAGAAACAAGGGGTCTATGATGAGTAAGAAATAGGCTCATGGTGGTAGATTGGTGCGGTGGGATTTGGGTACATTTGCGGCAGGGCTCCGACGAGCTCTGTGTACAAAGCAGCACATTCTTCAACATGCCCAAACATAAGGGGATCTGACAACAAAAGCTTAGCGTGCATCAAAACACCCTTCATCACAAGATGCAGGAAAGATGAATCGGCACAAACACAGAATTGTACAGCAGTTTCCCCCTCTACTAAACCAAAAAGACACAAAACATTGAAACGTTTTAAAAAGCACGGGATTATGAACTGATGCACGAGTTGCAAAAGCTACGTGTCAGAGCCTTTGTACTGTGAAATAAAATAACAAGCATTTGCTCATTCCTGTAGCCACTGTGACGCACACCACCGACCATGGAAAAAGCAACACGGCCACATGCGTCCAATTTGTGATGGGCTCGTCCACAACATGCAGTAAAGCTACATAAAGGGGTTATCCACAGGGGTCTGCCCTTAGCACTGATGGTGAACTCCAAAATAGTCTCATGGTGTCCTTGTGAGTCCAGATGCAAGCACTGACTGAGAGCTTATCATTTATTTTTGCTAAACCTGCCATGAGAACAGTCCCTTAGAACATCCTTCACAACAATATTCAAAGTTAGAGAGAGCCGCAGAAACCAAACACTTCAACCCCTCAAGTTCATATCCGCACTACTGCCACTGAATACGTAGAAGCAAGGAGTCATCTAAGGTCAACAGCTCAGTGCAGCTCATAGGCTTGATAGGTTAATCGTTTCTTATCTGTGCTATCTTTGAAGTAGAGCAGAAAGAAGACAAAAGAAGTTCTCAGGCTTCACTTTCTAGTCTGTCTCTCCAGTCTGATGTACAGGCTCTTCATAGAGACGTTCTCCAAATCTTTTGCGGAAGTAAAAACACCAACTTTTGCACATGTCTTTATAAGGACACACTTGGGCTTTTAGAAGTGCAACATCAGATCTCTGACCATGAACCCAGGGTGAAGCTCAGCCCTTGAAACAAGAGCCCAGGGGCAAGTGCTAGGTGAGGATCTAATTGCCTTTGACAACCATAAAACAGCCCTATGGTGTTAATACCTGGAATGTATAGGAATGTATAGGCATGGGGTAAATTACTGTTCTTGATTAGATGCAGTCTGAATACCTATGAGCTAGATGCACCATGACAACTGATTTTCTGATTTCTCTGATGTTATTTAATAGGAAGTAGAGTGATATTAGCTAATCAGAGATATATCAGTGTGTTTCTCTGCTGACATTACAGCGCAGAAATGCCACAGATACATTTGGGGTAATTTAGAAACAGTGTCACCATTAAATAGTTACTTATAGCGTCCACCAGAAAGCACAGACACGTTTATTTTTCAACAGTAAAAATATCCCGATTTTGTTTGTCTCCCTCTCTTCACTCCTTCAACAACTATAGTCGATATGGCTCTGTGCAAAACAAACAGCAGACACATCTGTTTGCACAGCAGTGAATATGTTCAACTGTTTGAATGGAAATGGATTCTTAGCGTTTTAAACTGTTGCAACAGACAATGAAACATTCTTCAGTTTGTCATCAAAGGGTGTCTTATGTAACCAAAAACATCACCATGCACCAAGAAGCATTTATTCAGCCTGCTGAATGCAGATTTAAAAAACCACTTGACAATGAGAAGTTCGAAAGAGAACAGCTAATGCGTTTTTAAAGCCAGTTCTAAACAATGTATGGCGAACAATGAAAAATTCACTCTCATAACTCAATAATTCCAGCATCCCAATCATCCAAGTCTTGTTTAATCTAACACAAACTGTCATTATACAGGCAACCGCATTCTATTTTCCATAATACATATGCCAAACCAAACTCAGCTTACTTCAACATGCCAGAGCTTGATCATTCAATTCAATTGGATAATGTACAGACATCATGTTACCCATGATGCTCGCACATGAGAGGCCAGTGTTTTTTAGTATTAAGTATTAATACATGTGCACAAAACACTGTGTAACAAAGCAAACTCAAGGTTTAAGAAAGAGAACTCCACACAACACTACAAGTAAAAAAAAAAAAAAGCAGCCAGCTTTCTGTCTAGCCAATGTTGTTATGTCCCATGAAAAATAGTTTTCAGTAGTTCCACGTTATATGTGTAAAATAGAAAACTGATTAAAGCAGTCTGAAGCTTCTCAGTTCTTCACATCCTAAACTTTTGATATACCAATGCAGCTGCATCAGTTGTTAGGGATGATTGTGAACTCAAAAGTAATTATACTATTGATAGATGCAAACTAATTTGCAATACTGCTGGGATGCCATAACCATAGCAACCAGGGATCAAAATTAAATTTTTCGTCCACCAGTCAAATGGCTAGAGAATGTTCATATTTTACCAGCCACTCAATAGATTACCACTGATTTTTTTTGGCTGGTGAGTGAAGCAAATCTACCAGCCAATTGCATATTTTACCAGCATTTGGCTGGTGGATGGTGCTAATTTTGATCCCTGATAGCAACTAAATATAATGAAACACATCACCAAACCAACAGAAAAACAAAGTGAGGGGATCACTGCACATTAGCTGACTTGGAGCACACAAACCAAACAAAACATACATGATTTACAACTTGTTTAAAAGTTTGCTTTACAAGCTACAGTAAGGATAAGGTGGGCGATCCATTACATAAATCAACTATGAAAGAAAGCATAAAAGTTGTGCTATGCACTGCAGCTGTCGTAACTTTTATAGCCATCTTTAATCCTGTGGCTGTACATCTAGAGCAGACCTGCTCAGAACCTAGGGCTTTTCAACAACAGTACTGTTTAGTGTGTGTTGGGACAATCCTAAGGGGATCTGTGTGGTGGTGTGCCTCTTTGAGTACAAAGTGTGGTCTGCGGGTGTGACTGTTGTCTAATGTGTGGACATACAATACAGTATGCCACTTTTTGGTTTGTTTCTGTGTCTGTCTGTGTGCTTTCAGAGCAATTATGAGATGTAGGACCAGTGTGCATGTTTTTTTTTTTTGTGTGTGAATGTAAATCAGTGTGTTTGAGTAATGCATGCATGCAGAGAGTTCCTCAGCAACATTAATATGAGAAAATGTGAGCATGACATTTAGTCGTGAGCAGTGCTCATTAGCGAGGCCAAACAAACAGGACCCCGCCTCTGGCCCACACAAAGACCACTTTGTGAGCCACCCTGGGCCACAAGTTTAGCAGCAAACGCAGAGTTCAAGGCAACGGAAATGAAAGGTTAAAAAATAACTTAAAGTGGAGCAGAATGAGAAAGGGGAATGGTTCAACTGAATGTCTACATTAGTGTAGCAGACCACTAAAAACCACTGATGATTTTCCATTTTTAAACAACTTTTGTCACAGACAAATAATGGCAAAATGAATCAAATTAAAAGCTTGAATGTTCTGATTAGAGATGTTCGCTCCGATACTGCTTAAAACGCTGGTATCAGTATCGGGAAGTACTGGAGTTTATACACCGATCCGATACCACGTAATAAAGCCCTAAAGAAAAAATACGTTAAAGTAGTTTATTTATGTTCTTTTTCCGTTATAACTGACTGTCAAACTGCATAATAAAAGAACGTTCTGTGGCATTCATGTTTCACCAAGAGTTAACCTGAGCCAGACCGACAACAAAGATAGAAATAATATCACCAGTTCTTAAAACATAATAAAATATATGACACACTGGTATCGGATCGGTACTCGGTATCGGCCGATACGCAAGTTCAGGTATCGGGAAGCAAAAAATGGTATCGGACCATCTCTAGTTCTGATTCAAATTAAATGAGAAAATGGAATTAAATCTCTAAGAAAACCAATGAAAAAAACTAAACTTTTTGCCTACCTCAAGGTCGTCCAGTGATCGCGCCAGGCTGAGACGTTTGGCAGAGCGGCGTTTAGAGGCACGGGCAACACCCATACCCCAAAATCTAGAGCCCTATGAGAATAAAGGAGAAACAGATTAGCAAAAACACAACTACCAATACTATAGACAGCATTATCAACACCCTTATCCTTGTACTATTTGTAATTTATTCTGGTTTTGAGCTTGCATATGGCTTATGTGAACTAATGGACTGTCAGCCAACAATACTGAGTCCAAGTTACTGTAATTCAATTCAAATCAATTGCATTGTAATTAATAGTCTTGAAACTCCTCGAAAATGCATCTTGCTAAATGTTTGAAAAACTAAAAAGGTAAAAAAAGAGAAGTTCAATTCAAATAAAAGAAGAAATTCTATGCATACATCACATATTAGTTTACTGTATCCTTTTTCATCCACTTAAAAGTTAAATTTAAAACATTAAGAATGTGTTATGACTGACTCTGAAATAATGAAATGATATTCCAAGACATAAAATCTTTGTGTGCACTTTTTGTCTTAAGAGCCAAAGATGATAGTTGTTCATAAAGTGTATGAGAAAATGACAACACTATTACCAAAAATGACCAGTGAGCGGTGACTTTGATGTTAGTCAGTTGAAGTAGATTGTCTGGAAAGCTCAGAGATTTTCTACAGATTTCCCTACTAAAGCTTCTGCATTTACATATAACGGGGGTCATCATGACACGCAGTTCTGTCTGACAACATGCAGATTTAAAGTTAACCTGAAATACTACAGCCCTGTTTCAAAAGTACCGAGGCAGAAGCACTAATCGCACTAACTGTCAAACCACAAGACCATAAGAGATCAGACAGAACCACCATGGTTTTCTGCCTATCATTTTAGAAAAGTTTCACCAGCCACCCCTATTCTTATGATTGGAGAGGCTGTGTCTAATGTTTGAACGAGAGTTTAAAAATTGCAGATAATTACCACTGCATGACATGGTCTCTACCCTGTAATTTGCTTGGCTTCCTGTGCAAGATAGTCTCCTTTCTGATCTAATGCAGACTGGGGGGACAAGAACACAATCTGCTTCTGATTTATAAACACAGCTAAATACTTTGCTAAAATAAGGTTGAAAACACCAATAAATGCTGTAAAGGGGAAGTTCAAAAACTATACATTTTGTAGCTGACTTGGACATAACCTAAAATGCCCAGAATTTTATTTTTAGCTACCGGTTACAAAAAACATTTTTGCCTACATGTCAACTAACTGCATTGATCCCCATGGCTGAAATAAATACATAAATTCAAAGATAATGCATACACATAATTGATTTCCTGAGGGAGCCTAATTTTTGGGACTATATGGATACACAGGGCCATCTTGTGGGCAGAGAGGACAGTAATGCAAAAAAAAACAACTAAAAAAATCAGTTTCCCTCTCTGCATGTTTATGACAATGACTGCATTCACTTAAAACAGGTGCTTTCAGATATTTCAATTCACACTCAGCATCAATTGACTCTTGAAAAAGAGGTATTGTATTTCATTTTAGGTGCCACCAAAGTCAGGCTTACTCACACCCTCTCAGTGTCTGGAAACTCAACTCCATGTGACCATTTAATACTTCCTGTGTAGCTGTGTTAAACAGGAATGAAGTACAGAAACAGATGTCTTAGTGGGACTCTGCTTACAATGGAACTATTTAATGTCACAGTCTGTAAGGATATCTCATTGGCTAAGAAATTATCTGCGAGGAAACAGTATATGTGAGCTAGGGCTTTGACTTTTGCCCCAAAATCATATTCGAAGTTCGTTTGTTTATTAATATTAATATTTGAATATATTCCAATATGTATTAATAATATTTTGACCTTTAAATGCCTTCAGTAAGACCTATATTGGTATAAGTTGTATATGTTCTGTCCACCAGAGGGCAGTGTATCAGTCAATGTCAATAGGCAGGCAATTATGTTTTCAGAAGAAAAACAAATTGCCGCATTTTTTTAAATTTTTTTTATGAAAAGTCAGACCCTGGATTAAACACAAACAGTATGCTTTCGACAGGAATTTCAGAGCTTTCACCGTAGCCTACGTAAGTGTTCAATCCGATAATACCTATAAAAATTACACAAAACCAAGTTTTCAGGTAACGTAAATAGCCATTGGGTAAAATGTTTTTGCCTATAATCAAAACATTAGCAACCTTTTCACATATTCAAACTGCAGCAAAGATGGCAGAGCATCTACTGTTGTGTTTTGTAAGCTGGTTCCCCTCACTGTTGCAAAGCAGTAACAAAAATGGCATCGACTGACCAGTTAATGTCCCTAAGACACTTCATTCAGACAGAATAATATATATTTCTGCTGCACAAAATTATATTTATCTTATCAGACTTTCCAAAACTTTGCCTTTGTTCTAATTAATTATCGATTTTTTTTTTCACCTCTTCAGGCTTCTAAAAATAAAATACAAGACAAAAAAAATGAAAAATAATAGGCCTATGTCACGCAACAATTGAAGACCGGAAGGACGTCTCTGAGTGGGGATACGGCTCTTCCGGTTAGCTTTTTACAATGGCGGACCCTGATAGATACTGCTGGACCAAGTCTTTCCGCAAACTGCCTGAAGTCACCTACGACGATGTGGTTCGGATTGTAAATGAACACTCTCAAAGTAAAAAACATTTTGAAAATGGCAAAAAAGGCAAAAGGTACAAGACCGTGTACAGAAACTATGATAGACTTCCAATTGTAGAAGCTCGCTCTAGCCGTTCGCGGTTTCAGTAAACGTTTCTATGGTAACAGCAAGAGATATGGTTTAGGATTGTGGGTAGTGTAGTTTTTCTCCATAAGAAAGCAGATAAAACATGTTTTTTCTTAAAGTGCTCATATTATGCTCATTTTCAGGTTCATAATTGTATTTAGAGGTTGTACCAGAATAGAAATAGAAACGTCTGCTACGGAGCCATAACGTGAGATACGTGGAGCCTTTTATACATTGTCATGTTTCTTTAGAAATAAACAATGGACAAATAGAGTCTTTAAACGCTTCTGATGTAAAGTTATTTGCTGTCAAAGTGACCCAAAATGAATGGCAGTCAATGGAATGCTAACGGCTGGTGATGGCTTATTAGCATGAAAATGGCTCCATAGAAGGTACGCTTTGCGGAGGCTCGCTTACCCCCTTGAGTATGAGGGCGTGCCATGCTAGCAGCTAGGCGAGTATTATAACGTGTGTTACAAAGTGACGCATGTTCGTCATGGAAGTAAAGGCTGGACTACAATAGAGCTGTTTGGAGCAGTTTGTGAACAGTGTTTCCTGTTGGAGATGGTAAGTCCCTTTGGGGTGGACTTTGGGCTTTTTCACTTTGTAAACCTATAACATGCACAAAAAGATATATAACATAATAAAGGAAAGGGAAAAAGCCAAAAAGCATAATATGAGCACTTTAAAACAAGGTTGATTTCATACAGACTTCTAGCTTCTACAGGAGCAGAAACTTTCGTTTCACAACCACGTAGCTCGTGGTCAGTCTACCTCAGATGGTTTAGACATTATGGCTGATAATCTAAATCCTTATGGAGAAAGGGACTGTTGACCGGAAGTTCTTATTCCCTACTCCACGTTCCAGAAGCAGGAAGTGTGACATAGGCCTATTGTTTAGTTGAACTGGTCACAACCAGACTACAGGTTTTAAATGCTGCAGATTTTAGTTTTGTTTTTTGGAAAAGTGTCTTACTTACATTTTTGGTACCACCATCTTTCCGCTGTTTCTCTCTCTGTTCAAGAAGCTTTTTGGTCCATTCCTCTCTGGGAGGGAGCATCATGACCTCTGCTGAGCAGTACCTGTCTGAGGGGATCTGGCTCATGGGGGGGGGCAGGTTATTTGTGCCAGTGCTAACACTAACACTGGAGGCCCAGTTGTTGATCACCTGAGGGTCCGGTTCACCACTCAGGACTTTAGGCCACTTTGGCTTTGAGAACCACCTTTGGCTACCTCTGAGAGGGTCTCCAAAGACACTTGCTTTTTTAACCAAAGGCAGAGGAGGTGGTGGGGGCTTAAACTGGAACTCCAGCCTGGGTGGGGGACCTCCATAAAAGCTATGAAGAGAATCAGGGCCAGGTAGTGACTCTGAAAGGGAATGTGTGCTGGCACTGTTCTCTGGATTCAGGTTTTGGCCCTTCTTGGAGAGGTTTATTGGGGTGAGGTCTTCAGCCATGGGATAATCCCATGGACAGCTGGGGAGGTGGGCCCCAGGGTGGTTTCGGATTGCAGAAGGGAAATCCCTGTCCGCTCTCTCCTCAGGGGGCGACGCATTTCCAATTCCACTGTCCCCATTGCTGCTGGCGCTGCCTTGCTTGCCTGTGCTGTCGTTCTCCTTGGCTTGCTGCTGAGCCTCCATGTCCAGTTTGACGCGAAGCCTTTCCACAACCTCCCCCATGTCACTGTACAGGACTGTGACAAAGTGAAGGACGTCTGGTGGAGTCTGGGGAAATTCCAGGCAGCCCAAGGCATCTGGATCTGGAGTGCAGTCAAAGCCAAAGCGTCCTGCAATGCCTACGTGGTCCTCGTGGTTTCCCAGCTCTGGGTCGATAAAAAAAACATGGCAGGAGGCCCGCAGAGGACCATCCTCTGGTACACGGCCATTGATTACATGTGCTGTAGTGACCAGGCATAAAAAACGAGGGTCTTCAGCACACACAGCCCCTAAAACCAGGTTCTCAGCAGGAAAGGCTGCCAAAACAGCTCCTGCGTCGTCACAAAGTCGGATGCAGTCAAACATGATCTTCATCATCACCAGAGTATGAGTATTCTGCTCTGTTCCCAACAGTCGTATTCGCTCCCGAATGGCTTTTAAACAGTCCTCCTCTGATTCTGTAGTGTTTAAAATCAGCTCTGTGGAGCTCAGGTAGCCCACCACCAAGGTCATGTTTAACATACTCCAGTCTGAATTGGCTTCTTCTGTGTCTGTAAACACAGAGTCTGTGTCCCCCACTTTGGACGTTTCCTCATTTCGCTGCTCAGCTAAAGAGTTCCACTGTTGTGACCATTGTGACATATCAGGCTCTGACACCGGCCTCTGTTTGGTGCTGATAGCATGATTTGAGTTAAAGGAGGAATTGCTTGAATCATATGAGATAGTGCGGAGAACACCTGCCTTTTGGAAAATACCATTTTTCTGGCCAATCCCAAATTTTGCATCATTAAGAATGGGGTTCCCCATGATTCGGCTTGCAGCATGCACCACCAACCGCAAGGGGCCTTTGCAGCTGCCAATTAACTGCACCACAGTCTCATGCAAAGCAGTGGACACGTCAGTTCCGTTGATGGCCATGATGTGATCCCCCTGTTTGAGTCCCACCAAGTCAGCAGGGCTTCCCTCCAGGATGCCACTCAAGAGACATGGCCTCTGCCCTGAAATAGTAAATCCATATCCTGCCCGACCACGGATGACCTCCACACCCCTCAGCTCACCGATTGCATTTAAATCCAGACGCCTCCTTGCGCCCTCAGGCTGCCCCTGTATCCTCATCTTTGTTGTAGGGCGCTGTGAGATCCAGTGTGTGGGAACTGAAACACTTGCAAGTTGCCAACACTATTGTGTTGTTGTCATCCTACAGTTACACAAAGTGGGAAAAAACAGGAAGACAATTGAAAAGCAATTTGTTTTCCATACATGAAATTATACTACATAAGAACAGAATTATCACCAGATTATCACACAGAATTGCAGAATAATTCAGTTGTCCATCAGCTTTCAACGGAGACATGTTTTGGTGAAATACAAATTTGAAGCATTATACTAGGGCTGCAACACTTATTTCATTATTGCTTAATCTGTCAAATTCTTTGCCAATGAATTGAGTATGGTCTTGTCAAAATAGTGAAAAACACCCATCACAGTTTCCTGATATTATGTCTAAACAGCAAAAGCTTTGAGAAAGCCATTTGAGACTAAATAAAGCAGGACATTCACTTTTGAGAGGCTGTTACCAGCTAATTTAGGCTCTTCTGCTCCAAAACTGACCTTAACAATTAATCAATCATCAAAATTGTAGCTATTTAATTTCCTGGTGATCAACTAATTGATTAATCGACTAATTGTTTCAGCTCTACATTACACAGTTAATCATGTTAAGTTATTATTTTATACTTAAATAATACTTATTTTTTTGTTGAGACCATTTGTTAAAAACAGAATTACAAATACACTTTATAATACATACTTTAAAGCAAACAAAAAATAAGAGGCGGGGTGTTTTTTTTACTCCAACTAAAGTAAATTATAAATCAAATTAAACACTACTATCAATCTTATTTAAGCAATTATCTGTCAGAGATTAGACAGACATCTTTTATGCCCAAACACAGCTTGAAAAGTATCCACCCCTCCACCCACTCCCCCAAAACAGAATGCCAGCTGGCTCCCTACTCACCAACAACACTTTAATCACAACCAGACTTTAGTTTCGGTCAACCAATGTTTTTAAATGCTCCAATACTCTACTAACCACACAAGTTAAACACTTTCATAACCGGAAACACCTGACGAAGACCTGTGGCTTATTTATTTTGTACCAGTTATTTAAAAAAAAATAGTTTAAACCATAGATTTGAACCAATGTTACGCTCGCACTTAATTTATCTGAAACTATCACCACAACGAGGCTATGTGAGGAATAACTTTTTAAGTTACCTTTTCCAGGGGTAAAAAGTTCCACAAAAACTGCCAACGATTACATTCACGCTACTACACCTCCAAACGTTTCCATTTTCACATTACACGTCCATTTTTTTTTATATAATTCAAAGCACTATTTCCCTGTTGTGATTCAGTAGTCCATATGGCAACGCTCGAGAGCACCACGACCGCCCTCCTCTCATCCACCCGTGGCGGAGATCACAAAGCGTCTTTCATTGTAACCATGACAGCGTAACGTCTCTAGAACATGTGACGTCCCTTTCTGGCCAATCACCACGCCTGTCACATTCAATATTCAAACGATTGGAGCGACGCTATTGGCTGATTTGGATGACAGTTGACGGTCTTTATTTTGCGCTAAAGTAAATCACATTAAACGCATAGAGTTTTTTTTAAGTAAACAACGCCATTTAAATGTAGGAAAACTGGGATTGAAACCACTTTGTAAGATATATAATTATCCCGGAAACATGCCACGGTGGAGCACGTTGCATTTTAAAACGCACAGCAAACACTCACGCATTTACAGATGCGTTCTAATAGAAACACGTTTATTATACGTATATAAATGTAAGTCTTACCCAAATGGTTTCGTTATTACTGCAGTATTCCTCAAACAATGTGCATGTAGATCGCCCCCTGGCTCTTCCACACTGGAGCAGCAGCACTTGACTGTGGATGCAGTCTGTCAATACCACTCGGGTCAAAGGGCTGCAACGGACATGGTTTTACTACACATGTTCAGCCTACACCTTTGCAGAAAAGAGGAAATGACTGACAGTCATTTGATGAAAGATAAATAATTATAAATAGTCTACTGCTACTTGCCATGAAGCAATTGTTTAGTTTTTTTATGTAGTTTTTGATAACATCAAGGTAACAGGTAGTAATATTTGGTTTACATCTTGAACAAACAGTATTGCTTTTTCATGAAGCAGTGACTTCAATGGAGTTTGTGAAGTGTTTGATGGAACTAACTTAATCCCCAGTTTCTCCACATCCTTTTAAAATAGACACAAAGGCAAATGCCTTAACATTTGGCTCTTTCAGGCCTTACCTTCTGTGTATTTTGCATTTCAATAATTCCTCTGCAGTAACAATTAAAAGACAATAAATAAGAGACTGTGTGTTGTTTTATTCAGCAGAAATGCAAATAAGAACAGGACATTTTTGCATATTAAAGTAAAAAAAAAAAGTTTTCTGTTTCTGTCTCGAAGTTTGCATTTCTATCTAATGCTAAAAGCACAATGACAATGTCCGTAGTCAGTTCAATTAGTGTAAAGGCAGAGAGCCAATCTGTGTGGTCACAGTAACGCACAATTTGAGAATGAGTCAGTGGACTCAATATTTGTCTGATTTTTATTTATTTACTAAATAAGATTCACCTTGAAAGTTATCATCAGTTGAAAGCTGGAAGTACCTTCATTATAAGAAGCTCATGTATTGTGGTTTGTTTTCTGTACAGCCACATCAGTATTGTATATTGTATAATCAAGGTTATAAGCAATTCTGTCTCATACGTGGAATATGGTAGGCCAGCATGTTTTTGTCAATACTGGCTGTGCTGCTATTGAGCACAAAAAGGACATGAGGGCTGCAATTCGTGTTGGTTATGTTGCCATTTGTTGCCAGATTCCTTCCAATTACTTCAATAACAGCAGGGATTATTGCCTCATCTTCTGGTTCATAATGCAAATTGTCCTGTTTTGGCATCAAACGTTGCAATTTGTAATTATCCTGGCACAGTGAAAAAATGAAGTGACAAAATAACTGTTTTTGCAAGCCTGTTGTTCCCACAGTGACAGCTGATACAGCTATCCCTACAATGAAATGGGGCCTGACGCACATTAGATGCTAAAGTGCCAGCATATGTCATAATGGTTATTAATAATGCTCATCTTCCATTGATGATATTCAGGCTGATGACACCTTAAAAAACCGTAACAGTATATTTTTGTACCTCTATATGCCACCTCTGCACTATAGGAGCTACACTGTGACATAGGCTATGCAACACGATAAACCTTAAAAATGTCCATGTCGAACTGAAATCCAAAATAAATATGCTTTATTCTTGCTTCAACGAGACTAGAGGTGAGTCAAGACCATAATCTCTCCCAGACAACTATAACTCTCACATGTCATGGCTTCACTGGATCTTTGACCCCACTCTGACTCCATGATGCTGACATGGCGGAGGGAGGCTGGATCATCTTCTCCAGTAGATTCATCATACGTTCCTGCAGCTGCAGACACTGGACCTGGAGGAGGTTCTGTTGGTGCATGACTCGACGGACCTCCCTGCATGTCTCCTCTATGGCCCGACTCGACCTTTTTTGTTGCTGGAACATGGCCTGCATCACCCGCAGTTTCTTTCTCTTCATGGACAGGTGCTTGTTGGCATGTCTTTTTCTGGCTGAAGTAGGGTGAGAGCTGGAGAACAGAGAATGGGCCTTTTAGAGCAGGCAGTGACTTGTAATAGATCAGATCACCTCTGGGTGCAAGAGGTAATTGTTAGTCCTTCAATCTAATTGTTAGTTTACATCAGCAACCTCTCCCAAAGCCAGAATCATACAGTACCAAAAGTATTATAATTATTATAATGAAAAAGGCTTAATAAACTAATTGAATTGGTTGGGGTGCCCTAGTGGCACGGCTGGTTGAGCGTGCGCCCCATGTACAGGGGCTTAGTCCTTGCCGCAGCGGCCCTTTACTGCATGTCGTTCCCCCTCTCTCCCCTTTTCCTGTCTTCATCTGTCCTATCAAATAAAGGCCAAAAATGCGAAAAATCTATCTATATCAAAAATAAATAATAATTGAATTGGCACTTATGTATACAGAACCCAAAATGCAGTAACTGCATATTAAATCAAAATATTAAGATCAGATGAACCAGATAGACATAAAGTATATGTTATGTCATATATGTACAGTATAATAAAAAAAACATTGTATAGAATTTAAAGCTACCAGCTACAAAACACAGCTAAACACCGAACCAAACAGTCAACAACACAGTTAAGCAAAAGCAAGAGAGCCAAAAGCTAAAGCTAGCTGAAGATATCCACGTCTAGGTAAATGTTCTTACTTTCCCCCCACCTATTCATTACTACAAAATACAATTAAACACCAACCCAAACAGTAAACTACACAGCTGACGCTAGAGCAAGAGAGCCAAATCCAGCTAAAGCTAGCTGAAGATAATCACGACTAATCTTTAGCCTAAAGGTAAAATATTTTTCATGTTTCCTGTAATTGAAACATATCAATATTGATGCACTAAAATTATAGTAATTTAGTTTGTTATCCCACGTAAATAAGGCCACAGCTATATCCAGTGATGGAGAATAAAAAAACAACTAAACCACTCCTGCTAAAAAGGTAACTATAGCCTAGCTTAGCAGAGTAACCGTCATCTTAGTTTTGGACCACCCTAACCAGCTCTATGACAACTGAGCAATTCGTGGGCTGAAAGCTGACCTTGAGTTTTTGCCAAATGTTTGGCATTCTGTTCTTCAAAAATATATATTATCATTGACACAACATTAATATATTCTTAATTTGAATGCATATCCTAAAACATGTATTCTAGAAACTAATTTTGATTTCTTGACAATATTATTATTATTATTATTATTATTATTATTATTATTATTATTATTATTATTATTATTATTATTATTATGCATGTATACATGCAACAGGAAACACAACATGATCAAGTAAATTTAGACATTTAGTCAGCTGAAACTGAACAACTGTAGGTGGATTGCTTCCCTGACAATAGAATACAAAGGTCAGTTTGTCAAACTGTTATTACCTTTATCAGTGACATACACACACCAACACAATATATGTCTTGTCTAGTTCCTTTTACCTGGAGCCCAGTGTGTGCTCACTGTCAGAGCTCAAAGAGTCCAGCTCTTGTTTTATCTCCATCTCATCTGAGGAGCCTGTGTACTCTGGCAGAAATCCCAGCATGCCCTCCTCTGACTGGGGCACCAGGTTGTCTGTAGACTGGGAGGAAGTGGAGGGACCTGCAACAGAGGCCTGGAACTCCAAAGAGGTCACCCGCCCGTTCTCCAGCGGCTTGGAGAGGATCTTCTCAATGGCCTTATAATACGGCCAGTCCGGCGTCTCCCCACTTTCACCAGCAACAGTTTTCAGTCGCCTGTTGGATCAACAATAGATGTTTAAAGTCATGCAGCAACAGCTGGAGTTTGAAGTCATATCTGTAATTGGACATTTGGATCTGGTGTACTTGCCTGTACTGAAATGACATGTTGGTGATTTTCATCTTGATCTCCTCTTTGAAACGCTGCTCTCCAGTCAGCTGGAAAAACCTCTGGGACATCTTCTCGTAAACCTTGGCATTCCTCTTGCTCATCTTCAGTTCGTTGTGGTGTTCCTCCCACACGTACAGGAGGGCTTTCATTTCACCGTCGGTCCAGTTCGGGGCCCGCCTGTGTTTCTCACTGTGACCTGCCATGAGGTAGCTGAAACCATCCTCTGTTGCCATTTTTGAAATGCTTTCTCTTGGCCTGTGCTGGCTGGGTTTGCAGAAACAGGATCTTTAGTGGGTGAATTTGAAAGTCTTTTACTGTGCTAAGAGCTGTGATGAATCTGCAGTGAGGGAGTGGTACATGCAAACAGGCACACACACCGTCCTGCCTGTGCCCTTCCCCCTAGCCTAGCTGAAAGAGGACTCAAAATGGGGCCTAAGGCGGGAGAGGAATCCGGTTAAAAGCTTTTAGTGGTGTGTGATGTCACCGTGACATCAAGTTGCCTTGGTAACGGCGAAGGTGGTACTTTATTTTCCCTCCCTCTCCTCTAACCACTCCCATCCACCTCCATTCCCTTCCACACTGCTCCACTGGTAGCACAAAAAGCTTTTAGCTGAAATACAGCACTGTGAGCGCATGAGATTGCTGACAGCTTTGAAATATGAGCCTCTGGGGAGAGAAAAAAAGGAGAGCTGAGGGTATGTTTCCCTGGCAACAAGGCAACGGATTTGGTCGTCAGCCAACACACTGCTCCATTTAAAAGCTTTTAATAATAGACAAATCATTTTGAGAAAGGGAGAGGGAGGATTAGCTTTATCTGGCATGATGTAGAAGAGAGAAAATACTTCCAGTCTGCAGTGTAGACCTAAAAGGCAAAAGCAAAAACCTTTCACTGAAAAACTGGGAAACGCTGTGTTCGGGGGAAATAACAGGGGGGAGACACATTAGACAAAATGGCAACATGTGGTGATCAACCATAGGCACCCCTGCAACCGAATACAAAATGCTGACTGCTCTGTAATCTGTAATCAGCTTTCTATTCGCAGGCTGGGGTTGTAGACAATGGACCCCTGCAGAAAGGGTTTCTCTGACCAGTTGGAGACCCCTCCCCCATTTAGTTCTCAGCAAGGGGCGGATCTTTGTCTACTCCCATCTCAAGCACCCTAATCTACCATATTCTGTGCATTTATTTCCCCTTGTCTCTTGCTCCCTTTCTTTCTACCTGCCTGTTACCTTTTTTTTTAAAAAGAATATTTAGTCCATCAAAACCACACTGTCTTTTACACAAATACACAGACAGTAAAAACCCAATCCCCTTTTCGCCTCCTGATTTGTCTTTCCACTTATTTACTTTTGCCTCCCCAAAATGTGCAGATGTGGTGATGCACTAAAACACGAGCCCACCCTCTATTCAAAGGTGCCACTAGTTGTTGTCAGTCCGGCTTAACTCAGTTCTGGCCTGATTAGACCCTTTACCCATCTGCTCCGCAGTAACCTGACAGGCGGCCGGTGCATTTTCATAATAAATTGGCCGCTTTGCCCAATCCATCACATCTGTCACTTAAGACAAACGTTTTAAGCTCCACCGTTACAGAAGTTGAAGGGCAAATGAAAGTTGGTGTGAAAGGTTTTTTGTGTGTGACTGTTTTTCTACTGTTGCCTCCAGTATGCATAAAGGACTGTGTCTCAAAAAGTAAATACATTTGATTGGTCTATTGGGTATTGGTTCATATTTATCGCTTTACTGACTTCCTGAAGGTAACTTTCTTTTTTTTTGCAGGGTTGTGATTGTTGCCTTTGGCTCAGAGTTAAGCACGGTAGGTGTTTTTTTTGTTCACGTATTTCACATTGTCTTAAATAAGACATTAAGTAAGACTTAAATACATATGTTTAAATAAATAGTCACTGACATACTAACCGTTGCGTATTTCAACATGCCTGACTCTTGCTGGGGACCACTATAATTGTGTTTAACTATCTCCGTACATTTTCTCATTCATTAAGGTGGAAGTAATCCAGACCACTAATCCAGGAGCCAGACTAATCTACAGATAAACTGGTTACGCGCCGCTCATTTCTTGAAGTAATGTGGGTGATCTGTAAAATCACACAACATTGTAGAATTTAACTATATGACAAGACTAACCAGGATCTATTTTCCAGGAGCCTTTTATAAATTTCACGATGGAAGAAAATGTCTCTATAACTGATAATCTATAACACAGTAATCTTTGCAAAAAGTGAATGCGACCACTGTAGTTTAAAGATGGCCATGGCTATAATTCTTTATGGAAAGTGCATAGAGGAAGTGCACAGTGTTGCCATGATTTGATAGAACACATGATTTTCTTTCTGAAAATACACAGTAGGTAATCTCCAATACAAGCAGTGGAAATATATGATCTCAGTGTGTTACTGCAGGATGACAAATTCAAATAAACAGAGTATAACATAGAACAGTGAACACACAAGAAAAAATATCTGTCTTCTCTAATTTTTCAATTTAATAGTCCCGCTGCACTTTACTGTATGCAAGTTGCTTGTATTTCATACATCCTGTGCTGCATACTGTAACTAATGCGTGCATTCTTTGTCGTCAGTTTATTTAATCTTTCCATGACTATTTATACAAAGGCTTAAATCAAATGAAAATGTAGTTTCACAGCAAAACTGCAATAGCTGAACAGACAATGACTAAAACACTAAACCCATAGAGATGAGGTGAACCAGCTATAAAAAAAAAAACTTTTAGTCTGGTATGACCAGTAGTGTTTGGTGGCTAATGTTAGTTGACGTTAGCAAATGGATTCTTCTCTACTTGTGCTACTGTTACACAATGTTTTAGCATTTACTATGATCTTGTATTTGCCGCTGGTGGCAACAGTGTCTGCTGTTTATCAAAAGTTACATCTTTTTTATTAAAGTAATAAAGGCTGGCACATTTAGGGACTTAAAGAAACATCACATAATCAACCTTACATAAAATGAAGGAGTAAAGTGGCATAAAGTTCTGTTATCTCATTGAACCTTAGAAAAATGTTTAATGCAAATTTGTGCACATAAAACACATACATACAGTACAGTGCATACATAAAGTATCATAAAGTATAAATGCTTTTAATGTTGGCCTACATCAGTATGTCAACACATACCGTACACGTACCTCATAATACACCAGTCCACAACGGACCGAATGCAAACTGACTGGACCATTTTGGCCAAAGCTAGATCCACAAGAGATAATCTTCTGCACCTGCTCATGACAAAAACGTAATATGACAAAAACAATTGGTGAGCACATTTCGTAGTGTGATTAGAGCATTTGAGGCTGGTGTGTGTATCCTACACAATTATACAGTAGATATAAGCTGTCTGGTTCTTTTTGATACTAAGTAGAAAGCTCTGTGCAAGTCTGAGCTCAAGCAGGAGGTCCAATCCTAGCTTTTTGGGAATCTACTCCTCCAGGGGGGAATGGTGTAATCCATAGTAGCTTTTCCCTCTATCAGTCCTTAACATTAACGCAGATACAAGAAGACATAGAAAGCTATTAAATGCACCCATGCTCTGAGGGCAGAACAATTAAGGAATGTCATTTTCTGAACCTATCAAATACAAAATACTGAAAATGATTTTTTTTTATTTTTTTTTTAAAGAAAGGGGGCTGGTATATGGCATATAAAGTGTCAGGCAAACTCTGGTACACCAGCAGTTTATCTTAACTTCACCCCACATCTCAGTCACGCCACACCCAAAAACAATGCAAAGAAACACACCATATAAAACAAAATTAAATTATAAAAAAACATGATAGAATGGAATCAATATTATATAATATATCAAGTATTCATAATTTACAACAATACAATTGAATAAAAATCAAACCTAAAAAGGAATGTAGTTCTGGAAAAGTACCACTAGAGGTCAGCAAATATTCATGCTCAGATATCCAGTTATACGCTTGAAATATTTATCTGCAGTGACAAGTTCCTTCTGCTTGTGGACTAACACTTGACAAAACGTACAGACCTCCACTTCTTTTCTCCAGTTTAACCTCCTTTCAGTTCCACATAGCAGCAGCAGTAGTAGGCGTGGTAAACACTTCAATTCATTAAAATTCACTTAATTACATTCTTGATATGATGTCTCACAGTATAGATTATTATTATTATTTTTTTTTTTTTTAAATCTAACACTTACTTGTATGTGCACAGTGGTCTCAAATGTTTCACTGAATATCATCTGCGATCTTGAAAAACATTATTTCCCACGTATCGAAACTGACTCATGCAGTCATAGGAGACATTTTATTCTCAGCAAAGAGTTTTGCTTTTAGAAGTTGTTTTCCATCTCTGGTGGTTGAAAGTTGTTTCAGTAAATCTTTTATCAGACTTTGAAAATAATTCCTCTGTCCAGCTGTGGATCCCTTCTCAGGATCGTGTGTGAATGTCTCCGTTCAGTCTCTCGGTAGGCACTCCTCCTCGGTGATGCCCTGAGCCTTGAGCTCCTCCAGAACGTTGTCCAAGTGGCCGGGGTCGGGGTAGCCGTGGCCCGTTAGGTTGGAGCCGAACTCCGTCTTGTGGTGCACCTCGTTCCAGATGACTGTATCTGACTCGCCTGTGGTGCTGGATGTACCCACAGAGAAAATGAGCCGGCGGTCCCACGCTACCAGTAGAAGCCTCAGAACCTGGACGAAGAGATGAAGAAAGAAAAGATGACGCTTTATCCAGTCACATTAACTTCAAACCATACAGGAAGTTCGACAATAGAGAAAAGTTCTTATTCACCTTGCGTCCCTTCTCGCTGTCAGGGAGGTAGCAGTGCCTGGGGAACCCGCGGGCAGTGAAGGGTTTGCCTGGATTTGGGTGCTCTGGGCCCTAAACAGCAAGTCAGCAATTACATTATCCAAGCAAAATCAATAACGCTTCCTGTATTCATCATTTAGAAGCTAGTGTCATGTAAGCATGGGTGAGACTTTACCTGAATGCCAGGAGGGATGTTGTAAATTATCCGGATGGTTTTGCAGTCCGGATGGCCGGGTAGCGAGTGGGGGATGACATGGTACTCCATCTTGCCCGGGGGCTGGTTGCCGGTCTTGACTCCGTAGATGGTCTTGCAGGTGGGACACTGCAGGCTACCGTCCTTGTTGCCATTGTTGTACATAGCAACGAGGCATTGGAGGTGGTACTGGTGACCACACTGTGCCAGGCGGCCCACCGACTCGGCTCGGGAGATGCCACCCACGCCTGGGCCTTTGTAGCCCGATGGCCCGGCCAGGGCCTCCATGCAGATGGTGCAGTCCTGAGTACGAAACAAGTACGAAAGATGTTGTTTAGCCATTGAAAACAGGTGTTTTCAAAAGAATGAAATAGAAATAATCATAAAGGAGAACTCACCTCCTCTGGGGGATTGCGGACTTTCTGAAGGTACCTCTTCACCACCTCCTCAGGGGTCTTCCCTACGTGACGGAACACAAAGTATGATGATATGTTTATGACCAAAATGCAGGTATGACTGCATATGGGGGAAAACCATAAAGCAGAAGTTATCATCAAACCCACCTTTACGAGCCTGTTTCTTTGTGGTCTTGCGACAGCAGTGGCCCAGACCGGAGACGGGCTTGATGTCACTCTTGCTGACCGGTGGAGGATGAAGCACCAACTTGGGAGGGCGGGTCAGGCAGACAGGAAGTCCTGCTGCGCTCATCAGGATGCCTGTAATGCCTGGATACAGCCAGCAGAGGGGGGGGTGTTAGACACTTTATTTGAGATTTACTCAGCGCGTGATGAGCTCTTTATCCAGGGAATTATCTATTAACCATATTCATAAGGTATGGTCAGTGGATTTAGTCTAGTCATGTAAAAAATGACATTAACTGTGGTGTCTGTACAGAAGTACATCAGTGCCACTGAAACGTTTATTTAAAGAGCTGTAAAGTACAACAAACCTTAACAAACAAGATGCCTCTTCAAAGTCTTAAAAGCTGAATTTTAGACCTTTTAGACTTTCAAAGAAAGTACTTCTGATCGATTTAAAGATAATGAGAAATAATGTACCTGCCAGCGCAGGGTGTACAGGGCTTGATCCATTCAGGTTCTTCACTGGAACAGTTGGCACTCTGAAACACAAGAAAATAATTAAATATGAATCTACAGATTGCTGACACACTAAAAGCAGACATGCAACTTGTCCGGTCACCTCAGCCCAGATTCATGGCGTCAGAATCTGATGAGTCACAAGTAAACAGGTGGAGTGACAGGCAGCATATGCTAGCTTCTTGTTCACCTCAGTCAGCAGGATAAGGAGCTTTTGCCGAGTTATATAGATAAACAAACAGGCGTTGCTCATCACGACTTGACTTACTGTCCTATAATTGCCAGCTAGGACTTCCTGCTACGTAAGGCTTAAGATTAGGATGTGTATGGCAGCATTAAACAAGGCAAATTAAAGCAAACCAGATATTTTGCTATTTGCTATCTTTGTGTACAACTATGCTAGAAAGAAAATAGTTCCTACATGAAACTGCTGCCAACCAGATCTGTGGATTATCCAAAGTGTCAGTCCCTCTAAATCTGCTGATTAAAATATTTCAGACAGTAGTAAACTTGCCCTTATTTTAATGAAATGTCAAACCATCCTTAACCACTGCTGTACTATATCTCTGCTCATTAACAGGTAAAACAGGTGTGTACTTACGGACTGCCAACCCTGATAATAGTCATTTTTCCTGCTTGAAAGCACCAAAGACAAACTCAAGATATTGCCGCAATAATTTCCACTTGTCGCTTCAGTTGACTTGCTCTGGCACTCGTCTGTCCCTGTCTCTCACTTCCTATGGTTGTGTGCCAGTGTCATGTTTCCTTCCTCCTTTTATAGGGCTAATCCACCTGTTTCTATCTGTTGACTAAACTCTAGGGCAGATATCCGTCACAGGAGTGATTACCTGTCAGTTACCACGTCACACTGGCTGCCATAAGACTGACAGACACGAGCACATACGACTCGTTGACGTAGCCTACTAACACACTGCCACTGCCAAGAGATACATTTCCACTGCCTTGTGTTAATTTGCCTTGTGTACAATTGCCTTTGTTGATTGACCAATACAGAATCTTTCCTGTCTTTCTTTCTTTCTTTCTTTCTTTCTTTCTTACACCTGCTATCATAAAATCCTAACCTTGGATTTGGCCAGGGTTATTTGAAAACTTTGCTGTGCTATGTGATCACTTTGACTGTAACTGTAATGTTTGCATTACAACCTACAGTCCCTATAGATTTAATTAGAATGTGCACCATGCTAACAACAAAGAAGGCTTTCAAAGAAATGTCTAAACAGATGCTTTTTATCATTCAAATGGTCAGCTACACTTACGTGTTTTGGGCCTTTGCTACTCGACTACCTACTAAAGGTATTTGTATCCATTTCTCTTTTATCTATTTAGTTAATTAATTTTTTCCATGAGGACTACCCACCCTCAGGCCTTTTATTCTATGTTTTTGGTCATTCTTCTTCTTTTATGTATGGGTTTTAAATATTTTGTCTTACTGTTACTTTATTCTTGCCATTTAGTCTTTCCTCTTGATTTGTGAAATGGGAAAAAATAAAATATATTTTAAAACTGTGCATACATCATTATTAAAAAAAAAAAATCCTTCCCTAAAAATATACTTAATACTGTCTTTCTCCTCCTACAGTATTAATTACAGTTCATTTAGTATGTATTTTAAAACCTTTAAAACAAGTTTGTTTGTATTTCTACTTAATGCATCTATCTTTTTGTGAGTATTTTTCTCGTATTATATAAAGCACACTGTACTGCTATTATATATATTTTATACTTTACCATAGATTATGTCTATAACTAAAACCTCTAATTGATATGATGACTAGCAGGGTGCTCTTTTTGACTTGTGCTAACATTTTTTAACCCAATTAAATTCAAAGCAGAGGGTGCGTGACGTCAGATAATTCTCTTTTACAACCCAAAGAAAGCAATACCTGAAAGTGGTAAATAAAAAAAATAAAAAGAACAAAACTCCTTTTGAAATATTAAATAAAATTATCTGTCCAGCTATTATTTGACAGTTGATCAGTTATCATATATAGAAAATGTCATTTTACCGACCTTGTTCTTAGGGTAACAATAAGGTAACATAGGCATGTAGATTGAAGTGTAGGCTTTAAGGTTGAATGTTTTGTTCTGGTATAAACAAAGACAGTAACACATTTCTGCACAGTGTTTTCACTAGTGGGAAGAGTCCTTATAAATGATGCAACCATGACACAGAACAACTTACAGTCAAGAGGTCCTGTACCTGACAATATGCTTACACTCTACTCTGTTACTATATTTGCTTGTTTACCAACAAAGTGTCTAAGCTGTACTGCCAGCTTCCTGTGTGTGTGCCATACATGACTCACAAAGTCACAAAAACATGCTGGCTGACTGACATTGAGGCAGAGAAAGGATGGGAAACAAGAGTCAATTGGTCCCGTTTCTTTAATCCCAGCTAATCTAGTGGCATTAGAGCAGCCGCCATCTGGACCGCTGGATGATAGAAACATACAAGATGCAGCATATGGCCACACACAGACACACACACACACACACACATACACACACACACAAGTGTAGGTTTTGTGGAGATGTATCACAGCAGGTGTGTGGACTAAGGCATGGATACCCGAACCGAGCCCGACGGGTTCGGACAGATATTTAGAAATTATGATAAGGCATTTGTTGAAAAATGGTGCTGCGGCTCCTTTAAGAGAGCTCAGTGTGTGTGTAAAGTAGGCAGAAGAGAGATAGAGAAAGAGGAAGCAGACGTGTAGGTGCGACCGGAGCAGAGTTGGTGGAATAAGTTTAAGTTTTGTAGCCAACACAGTGTGTGCGGTGTCCGAGATAAACCCCAGACTGAAAGCCAAGTTCATTCATTTGCTCACTAGAAACGGGATATAACTAGGGCTGTCAGCATTAACGCGTTAATCGCGATTAAGGGCCGAGCATAATTATTATTATTTTTTTTTTTTTAAATCATATTAATCGCATGCCGACTTATTAATTTATTTTCACTTCACTCGGCTTTGCGTCGTAACACATCCTGCTACTGCAGGAATAGCAACGTGGATTTCGGTGCCTCATTCTGGTGCCACTGATATGCCTGCGCTTCTCTCTGATGCTCTGAAACATTACAGGCAACAGAAACATCGCTGCACATGACGCTAGTTAACGCTACACTCGACAGCAGCTAACGTTAGCCTACCGCTAGCTATTACCTGGATTAAACCTAAATATGGTTACAGTGCTGACAGCTAACGCTAAACGGTGTAAAGTGTGTCTGTATTTCACTGTAGAGGATTCCGTCACCGGGATGTAACAATCTGCAGCTGCTGTTGTCGGAAAAACACAGACAATGAACTGGTAATGAAACTGGTAATTTACAGCCTTGTGGTGCATTCAAAGTTGTTGTTAAATGCCCTTTTCCCATCTGGTGGTTGTTTTTGTCATTCAACAGCTATTTACTAGTGAAATAAGTTATTGTTGTAGTGATTACATTATTATTAAACATTTAATTTTGACGATATGGCCTTAGCAATAAACAAGCCATTCTTTAATGTTGCCAACTGTTTAGTACCCTTCTTTTTTTTTTTTTACTTTCTTAAAAAGGATCGGTTCAGGCACCGTTAAGGCACCGGTACCATTTTAAAAGTACCGCTTTAGCACCGGTATCCAAACCAAACAATACCCAACCCTAATATTGACTCTAGATTCAAATGTGTGACTAGATTAAATATATAATAAACAAATACAAATCTTAAAATCAAGTTCATAAAGTCATTTTCTTTGCATTCATTTGATTCCCAATCAAGATACACTGGTAAGAATTGCTTTCCATTGTTAATGTATACTTAAAAACAGTTCTGAAATGCAAAATAATAGAATTTTAATCATGAGATAAAACATGCAATTAACTATAGAAATTCAACGATTAATCGCGATTAAGAAAATGTAATCGTTTGACAGCCCTAGATATAACCCTAACGTTATATAACGTCGGCCCTGGAGGTAACGAGTCTCCCCTGGTTTTCTGATCATGGTCGGAAACGAAGCAATCGGGAAAGGTTAACACATTGAACATTTTAAATTAAACAGCTTATTAATGTGCGCTTGTTGCCCCGTGTGTGCCGATGCGCTCATCTGTTGACATTTCCGAATGCCTTCCTACAGTTGCTTAATAAAAGCTTTCCACACTGTGTCGGGCTCGGACGCAAATATCTTAATGCCTGTCGGGCTTGGGCCGGGTTCGGTCACGGCTCAGTCGGACGCGGGCCGGGCTTGGACAGAAAAATTCGGCCCGATCCGAACTCTAGTGTGGACTACAGGCCCTGACACACCAACCCGATTATCGGCCATCGGACAGTCTGGCGAGGTCAGTGACTCAAGTCTGTTCGTGTGATCCGTGCCGTCGTCAGTCAGAAGGAGCCGTCGGCCTTCATTTGGGCCGATTTGACATGTTGAATCGGAAGGCGGGCAGTCAGACTCAATGACCAATCTGATTGGTGGAGTGCTAACCCGGAAATGACGAGCGGGATGAGCGTGACTAGAGTCTCTCAAAATCTGACGAAAATCTTTTAAACTGACCTCAGCAACTGCATGTCCTATTTCTCGCTTCAAATGTTTTCAGAAACACGTTTCAGTGAACTATTTTAGTACAATATGAGATCGTATTCCGAACGAGCCGCCATAATGGTCTGGCTTTGAGAAGCCAGACCCACGTGACGCGTTCGTCCAATCAGCTGCCGATTTTCATTTATTGGGCGACAATACAGATTAGCGCCGCCTGCTGTTATGGAGACGTATTACGTCTCGTGCACACGCAGAACGTACGCTCAAGTCGGCGTCGCTTTGGTGTGTTCTGAGCCACTTTTTTGACCAACTTGGGGAGGCAGTCAGTACGACTGCCTTTTCTGACAAAGGTCGGCCGTTGGGTTGGTGTGTCAGAGCCTTAAAGGCAACTGTGTGATAATCTGTGACATTGGCGACCTCTCAGGAGTTTAACCCTTCACTTGGAAACCCATCTGCTCCATTTCACTGCAGGCAAACGCTTGCAACCTTAACAATAACAAATCTTATTCTTTTTAAAATATATTTCTATTCTATTATTACATATTCTATCTATCTAATATCTATTCTATATTTATTTTAACTACACCGAGAATCATAATATAGTATAAGCTATATTATTGTTATCTAAAATGTAAAATGTATCTCACTTCCTCATTTTGTTGCTTATTTGTGATCATTTTTGTCCAACAATACAATTTTTTGTTTTTCAATGCTTCATTTTGTATATCGTAAATGCTCATACAGTAATATGTAGTATTCTAGCTTTTTTAGGTTACTTATCTGCACTGTGCATCGTGTACTTCCTTTTGCTGCTGTGATACTTCAGTTTATCTGTATAGGATCAATAATATTAATTTTACCTGATCTTAAAATGATATTCTCGAAGAGTATTTATTTAAATAAATGTCTGTTAAACACAATGGTGATTGAGCCATATACCCCCAATAAAAAAACAATATCAGTCACACCAAATGAGAAGTGCAGAACCAGCAGAATAGGCATACTGCTAAAACATAATGTCAACTGATGAAGAAATGCTTCAAAATGTCAATAATCCACTTTTCCCCCCCAATTGTTTTCTTCTTTAAGTGGCTCAAAACAAAAATGTGAGCCTAATTACCCACATGTACTTCCATGATTGAACTCTACCACTGGGTAGAGCTTAGGGAGATGTTCTCTCCACTGCTCCAGTACCCATGTGGTGCACTTATGAATTTGGGGATAAAGCAATAAAATGAGGACAGCAGGAGCACTAAGTGGAGCTTAGAACACATAGAAGGAGAGAAGCTAGAGGGGTAAGCAAGAATCACAGGCTGATGGGATCAGAAAGACTCTTGATCTGGGACGTTGGCTGTTTCAGTGTTGAAAGAATGGGTCAGTCACACAGCTCACCTGACAAATACGCAGATTACTGAAGCATGAATATTAAGCCTGTGGTATTTGGTATTAATCTGAAGTTTAGCTGGATCCAGAAAGCTGGGGTTCTCTGCTGGGGCGATGTTGGGTTTGCTAACATGGAAATTCTCCACAGCATGTGGTCATTTTTCAATGTTTGATCACAGTACAAGAAGTTCCATGCAGACCTGCTATCAAACACAAATAAAGTGACTGCATGCGTTTGACCAATGTGGGAATTTCTTGCATGTTATATTTGAAGCAACTGCATAACAACAATCTAGAGCACCCCAGAAACATCTCTTTCAATGAGACTTAATGATTGCGAGGGAAATGTTATAAAAAGATAGGCTATTTAATTGGAATCTGGTAAAATGTAGATGCTAAAAATGTGTAGCATGCTCACAACAAGGCGCTAAAACAGAACCAACTGAAAAACAGAAAAAGGAATGATAAAATAGGAACAGCAGTGCTCTTGGTCCAAAAATCTTCTCAGAACCTCTTTACTACACTGACAACATATATATATTGTTAACCAGCGCCCTCTGGCTATGAGACCTGGACACTTCCATCATTCATTAACACTGATGCTAATAAATGTTGTGGATCTTTAAACATGTTTGAAGACATCCATAAATACTTTGAATAATAATGTGTGTCTGATATTCTACGAAAAAGTTAAATAAAATTCTTAAAATAAAACCTACTCTCTCCCAATACAAAGTCCATAATCTAGAAATATTACTACAAACAAGATGTCTCCTACTTCATAGTAAAGTTCATTCTCAGATTATTTTGTGCACTGGAGGCTTCAAGTTTCCACATCACACTTCTCGTTCCCTACGCGTCTGAAACTTAGATTGAAGTGAAGCACAAGTGAGCACAGAGAATGTGTTGCTTCTGTCACCAAACATTTAACCTAACCTAATTTCCCAGTGAATAACATCTGCCAGTATAACTGGTGACACAGCTAGCACATTTTTTTCTGATTTCTTGAGGCCCCCCGAGCGAAATTTTTTTGCATGAAAAATATACAAATTATGTAAATGTTGTGTGTGTGTGTGTGTGTGTGTGTGTGTGTGTGTGTAAAATAAATCCATCATTAAGCGGTTGCATGATAAATGTCTGGAATGTGGAACACTTGTGAGAGCTCGGCTTGTTCAATGTGAATGCTTTTCATTGTATTTCCATTGAAATGAACAAGCCCGATGGACTTTGTCACAAAGATTAAAGGCTCATGAATGCTAATGAGCGCTGATGTCAGACACTGTGTAATGAGGGTTCAAACTAATTATAATGTCTTGTCTAAATTGATTGTCTTACAAATCCTGTTCAGTTGGTCTCATTTAGTTTCATACAGTATATTGATAAGGGATGCAGTCTCTGTGAAGATGTCATTTGAATGCCACAAACATTAGGTGACCATTAAAATGTCCTAAACTAGCTGGCATTCAAACTGCCCACTGCTTATATACTTTTTATAATATCATTTTACAATTTGTCTGTCTTCTCCGTGTTTTGTCTGTCAACGTGTGTGTTTATACATGCGTTTGTATTCTTATATTATGTTGTCTTTTTAGCCTTAATGCTCACCAGCTTGTCACTAACTGCTGGGCAGGTAGCTGACAGTGGATTTTGTTTGGTGTTGCACTGAGAGCAGCTGCCTGCTGCTGCTAGTGGGTGATAATTCTCAATTTGGCCGACCCTTTTTATGTTGCACATAGTCATTTGATCCACTGTTAATATGACAATATTGATTATTGCAGCTTTAAGCTTCAAGCTAATCATTTCACCAATTCAGTATTGCCTTTACAGTCAATGAGCACTACACCCTTTGTTTTTGTTTTCATTTACATAAATATAAAAGCCTTTGTGTGGGACTAAACTGAAACTGTGTAGTAAGTAACAATTTTGAATTCTTCGGATGGGTGGTTTTTGTAGGAATGTAAAGCTTGCTTTAATATGCTCCATTGGAAATCCATACACTTCATTTCCAGCAGGTTTCTTACCTTTTCTTGGATGATAGAACCCTTTTGACTGTAAATTAATATTTTGAGCGAACTGATATACATACAGTGGTTGTGTACTCACCCAGAGGCGATAAGGGCACGTGACTGAGCCATGGCGATACGCTGCAGTGCAGGTCGGCTCAGCCCTGCTAGGCTGGACCGGGGTGGCAGAGGGGCTGCGCAGGCAGCAGCACCAGATGAAGACACTGGACCAAGGACGCGGGCAGAAGGCGAGGGCGTGCAGGTGGAGGCGGCCGTGGAGATGATAGGTGGGCCTGGAGCGGGCACTGTAGGGGCAGAACAGGAAGCAGAGAGGGAGGACGAGGTGGAGGGGTGAGGGGGAGAGGTGGCAGCAGATGAGAGTGTGGTGGAGGGTGGAGGAGGAGGTGGTGGGAGAGGGGGGAGAGGTGGAGGAGGGGGACGGGTGGAGGAAATGGACAAGGCGGCGGTGGCTGAGCCAAGGAGGGAAAGTGAGTGGGTGAAGCCTCCTCCATAACCAAAGCTGGCACTGCCAACACCACTACCACCGACGATTCCAACACCTCCTGCACCACCCATACCACCTAGACTAAAGCCACCTGTCGCCCCAACTATGGACGTCCTGTGGGGGGAAAATGACCGTGACAGGGAAGGAGGTCGAGGGAGGGTTAGTGAGTACGACCCTCCTGGGACAGGGTAACTGCTGATTTTGGGACTAGGTGGTTTGGTCTGTGGCGGTCGTCGACCTAGAGTGTGAGCAGACATGGCGCCTGCTTTGACACTTAGCACCAACATACACTGCTGACAGGCGCAGGGCTGTCCCAAGGAGGTGATGGATGAGGCAGGGAGTGCCCCACTTGGATACGCGCTGCCGTTTCCAGTCCCACTGCTGCTCATCCGCATTCCCATGCCCACTCCAGATACATCCACACCAAGCAGTCCTCCATGGCTGGGCATGGACATGGGCCCCCAGGCGTGGTGGGATTTGGGCAGGGGCCCGGACACCAGCGGGTAAGCCAGGTCGGAGCGGCGCTGGATGCGGCGGCAGCGCTGTGTCTGCCCGTTGATTTGGGTCATGCTTTCAAAGTCAATAAGGTAGCAGAAACCCAGCGGCGCCAGGTCAAGCCAGGGCTGCTGACGATCGCGTGCTGCCTGGATTGCGATGCCCACCTCTGTGTCGTAGGCCGTCCAACTGCCAGCGTCGTTCTCCCACTCCCACAACCAGCCCTGGCCTGGCGCTGAGGTTGGGTCGTAGAAGCTACGTCGTACCGGTCGAAGGGTACCTAAGGCAGTAATTAGGAGGTCAGAAAAATGCAAAAGATTCATGCACAGTATTACAATTTGAAAAAGGTGCAACAACCGCTAGTAATACAGTCATATTACATTTGGATTATTACCATGAATAGCACTTTGGACAGATTTACTGCTTGATTTTTTACATGTGCAAGACTTCTACTGTAACTATAAAATCTGATCATCTTTCTCTTTTAAGCCTGAACTACTATCATGACACTTGGTGATGAGAGGTGGCTGCAATAGGAGGTAAGTGGCTGACTGTCGTATTTACTGTGGAAAAGTAGATTGCAACCTTAACAAATTCAACATGTCTGTGTTTGCTTGCTAAGAATTTGGGCAAACAGGTTGCCCCTGGAAACAGCACACGGTGTTCTGAATTCTGATTGGCTGGCAGCCTTGATCCGACCCAAAGCTGGCTGTGTTTGCTTTCCCAGAGTGTCCAGAGAAACTCTACAGAGTTCTTATACTGTAAAGCCTTCACATATCAAACCCTGTGTCTGAAACACAAAGGGCTACAAAGATTTCTCAAAGATGAGTGAGCTTGAATCTAGAAGTGAGAGATGAAACCTTTTTGGGATCACAAGGCAGTTTTGTCAGAACTGTAAAATGCACTTCATGTACTTTTTACAGTATACTGTAAAATTAAGCATTTGAAATACATGTAGGATCAAACATATATCAAAACATTTCCGAAGTAAAGAACAAAAAAAATCTCATATATGACACAACTCATAGAAACCATTTGAATGTGTACCATACAGTGTGTGTGTGTGTGTGTGTGTGTGTGTGTGTGTGTGTGTGTGTGGTACAGTAGGTCTAGACATTTAACAAGACAACAAGGGAGTTCATTCATTAGATCTGCTCCCATCTACCTCATTTTAACAATGACCTCAGACTCCTGAACCCCCCCCCACCCCCCTTCCTCCTCACTGTCTAATATTTAGACAGCATCCCCTATTTCTTCTGCTGGATTTGGAAAACAAACTTCACAAAGGGGGTGGGGGTGGGGGGTAGTGTTGGGTTCTCTGCCAAAGTTAGACATCTGACAACTGACAATTCCCGGCTTTGTCTTACTGCTCTGCTTGCATCTCTTTCATGAAGCTTTAACTTGTGAAGGATGGTTTGTTATGCCCATATTCTGCTATAAAAGGCAATGGTGCTGATGGCAGTGTTTGCAGTATAAAAATAAAATGAATCTGTGGCTATGACTGGACACTTCAGCTGTGGCCTAGGTGCCACATGCAAACATACACAGGTCCTACCAGAATAACTCACTTCACCACTGACACCTTTCAAAATCACACACACACACACACACACACACACACACACACACACACACACACAGCATCTCTCCCTGTCATTTAAATATAATGTAACATAATACAGGAAAGGTGTAAAATATGGGAAACGAGATTTAGGGATCCAAAATAAAAAATAAAAATAATGGCACTGATGTCATTGCTGCAAAAATAAGAAGCCACTTTGCAGCAAAACACTCCCACCAGGGCATTAACTTCTGGAGCAGAATCAACATAAGGGGTTGCAAAGATAAAGTAGACACATGAGCGATAAAAAGGCCTCCATCAGGCCCGGCTACACCGTATACACCCTCCGCCCTGTGTCTCTCTCCTCTCTGCTTCTCACCTGTGTCTTGTCGGAACTGGTGCATGGAATGCAAATCGATGATGTAGGGCGAGAGGCGAGAGTCCACCTGGCCGAGGACAACACTACCACACCGCGGGTCGCTCCGGATGACTGCCTCGATGTGATGACAGACAGCCGGGCTGTAGGGCCGCCAGCGTCCGTGCTCGTTCAGCCATTCCCATACCACTACAGCGGATGCTAATAACATCCTACTCCTGCAAAGGTGAAAAAATACAACTGACAATAGGGTGGCATAAATAAAACCGAAACCGCGGGGATGGTGGGCATTTAAAGACACCCTGCTGCCGCTCCGCCGTGCATCCCTGCGCACAGCGGCGCTGCATCCATCTTGGACAGTTTGCAACCCAGATGTGTTTCCTATCTGTGCATATAAATATATATTTTGGCATGACACTACATGCAAACTGTACCTTCCATGTTTGTAGTTTCGGTTATGCAGCAATTAGTAGGTCCTTTTATCACACGGCGAGGCTACAGAGAGTTTCAGGGCGCAAAAAGCCTTGCAGGATGGTTGCATTTTACTCTCTATGCAGATGAGTGACGTCTACTGAAATCACAATCAAGTTAGGGTGAGAGGAGAAAATGCAACTTGGATGCTCACGGTGGTGCGGCACTCTTAAAGTAGGTTACTGTGACAGACTGGCTCTTATCGTTGCAATGCAAGGTTGCTCTTTTCTTCTTCTTTTTTTTAACCAAATCTGTGCTATCTGTTAGGGAAGATCATATTCCTGAAAGCAAATAATATTTACCGGGTTAGATTGTCTCCAGTCAAATTACTGCTTTGTAGAACAGTTTGGGTGCTTTAATGTTCCATCTGTCACTGAATGTCTTCAGTCTTGAGGTACAATCCCGGATTTCTGGTTACATAATTGCTTTAATGATGTGTCACTACAGTTATGTTTACTTTAAATCGGGGTTACTTATTGGTTCATAATGTCTCGATCGAGTGGATCTCACACTGAAGATAATTTGGCCGGTGAAAAATATGTTTGACATTCGCGTGTGTGAACACTCCCACACTCACGCTCTTTGAAGACCTCTCACATCCAATCCGATTTGAGCAAGTGTTCCGTCTGGCCAATCACAAATTTTCTTCTGTGATCATCTCACACGCTCTTTGTTAACTGTATCGCTAGTATAAATTGTATTTCGAAATGTTTTTATATTAATTTATTCGCAGCTGTACATACTTTACTATCTTGTTACATGTTTTATAGTCTGATATCTAAAAAGCCTGGAGATGCCGGGGATTGAACCCGGGACCTCATACATGCGAAGCATGCGCTCTACCACTGAGCTACATCCCCATTGGTCAATATAAGGACAACAACGTATTTTGAATGTTCGTCATCGACGTTGATGATGTCATACACCATGCATGTCTCAAAAAAAAGTCACTACTAACGAGAAAAAGTTTTTTTTTTTTTTTTTATTAATTTTGTTACAGTGTACAACGTCTCAAAAAACAAAACCGTTCATGAACTGCCTTTCAATACAATACATTCATTAAACATGTAGCCTATGTCAATGGTAAAGATGTAGCCTATTTCAACTACCTTATTGTAGTTTAATTTCATGGTATCATAATTACATCCTTTCACAGCTATATATAGAGCTTAATGTCATAGTTTTGCAGTACATTCAACATAATGATTACTACTGATCTACTTTTACTACACATTATGCAACAAGGTAGGCTAACTAACAGTATAACAATGTAACTTGATGGAAAGTTTGACTCATCAGTTCACATTTGAGAAGCTGGAACCTTTTAAATTTAGTTTTCTTTGCTTAAAAATGACTTAACTTTGCTGGGGATCGAACAATCATTCAATCGACTAATTGTTTTGACATTAAGAACAATACAAAAACAGTAAAATCTATCTTGTTTTGAAGTTTTGAAGTTTCATGTAAATTAGACAAAACATTTAAAGCAGTAAAAAAACATATGCCACAGTCCACAATATACAGCATGCAATACGCTGACACAGTAATACAACGTTTAATTTGACCAGTTTTACTCATATGGTTTTACTTTAGGTAAGGTAAACTCTTGCACAAACATTCAAAATCCAATCCAGTGTACTCCTGCATATTTACAACGACTTCATTCATCAATCACCTTTTTTAACAGGAAGTGGAATTAAGACCAGAGCCATAGCTACCATTACATACAAATACAAATGTTTTTTAGTGAGAATTGATGAGGTTTTAGCAACCTGCAAATGGAAACTTGTTTGTTTTATAGGGTGGCTCCAGTACTTTTAGGCCAACACAGTGTGGAACAGCATTTAGACATTTATGTTGGGAAATAAAATTGACAGAAAAATATATTTTAACAGCTAATTAGGGAATTTGGACTCATGACTCATTTCTTAAGCCTCCCTTATATTTAATGTTTCTTTTTAAATTCTGTTTTCACAGTGCAGTCATATCACTGTCCTTGCCCTCACCTCCCTCTTCCTCAGACCAGATGGCACTACCAGAGAATGGCTTTAGATCTATCAACATTCCAGCCCCTCCACTTGCTTCACCTTTACCTTCCTCATCTCCCACTTTCTCCTCGGTGTCTCCCTTTGCCTTTTCCTGATCTGTTGGCCTGGCTTGCCCCCCTGCCTCTGAACCCTCCACACTTGAGTTATCATCTGAAGTGTCACCTCCTTTTCCAGACTTCTCCACATCCTCCCCCTCCTCCTCCTCCTCCTCCTCCTGGTCAGCTCCCTCGCTGTAACTCCCCTGGCTACCACCCTTATCCGACTGTACAGCCTCAACTTGGACTTCCTGCATTTCCTCTTCATCCTCCCCAGTATCACTTTGAGGCCACAGCTGGACTCCGAAACGTGTCCCTAGAGCTAAAGCTGTACCTCTCACCCGGTCCCTGATCCCTCCTTCCTTATACACCAAGCGCCGCACAGTATATTCTCCACTGGCCTCCCTGTTCAACTTCTTGTACAAGAGGATCAACAATACAATTAAGCCCATTAGGCAGAAAAAAAGGATCAGCACAGTCTGAGTGGAGGCGTTCTCAGAATCAGTCATGCCTGAAGTGAAAAGAGAGAAAAGGGGTTAGCATGGTCCCATCCACTGTGGATAGACTCCAAAAACAACAAATAAATCCCAGTGTGGATTGGGATTTATTTGTTGTTTTTGGAGTCTATTCAGTGGCACTGTCTCTTGAAGAAATAGTTTGGCATTTTGGGAAATATGCTTATTCGCTTTCCTGCTCTCACATCTATTCGGGTTAATATTACTGCCTTCAGATGGAACTCGTGAGCTCATGGTTACGACATGGGAAGTCGTGTACAGGATATGCTTGGCGTTCAAGTGGTTAAGTCGTGAGAACACCGCTGCTAAGAAATGGCAACATGGTCTCTTGTCATTCTTTGCTTTTTTTTCCAAGAAATGTAGACGCAGGTTGTATTTCAACTCCATGCGGAGGAACAAGAAATTGGAAGACAAACGTGACATATTTTTGTATAAATTAACAGTTACTTAGTAGCTATACTCTATAAGACTAAAATTACAATATATTGAATAACCATCCACCGAAAAATTAACTTCCATGGCCTCAGCCATTTCTGAAAACTTAACTTAACTTGGAGGTTGTGAATACAACAAGAGGGGGGTATTCATATGGACTCTTGAACTCTTGAACACGGTAAACACGAGCCTAAAGGCAGCATATGTAGACGAAGTAGCTGGTTAGCTTAGCTTAGCATAAAGACTGGAAACGGAGAAACAACTAGCCTAGCTCTGCCCAAAGGCTCCAGGCTCAATAAAAAATATTCTAACACATAACCACCAGTAAAACTCCAAATTGTTGTTTTTAAACTTGAACAGACTTGCTGTTTACCTGTTTCCAGTCTTAATGCTAAGCTAGTGTAATGGGATGTTTTAGTTCAGACAGAAAGGTAATGTTGAGGGGACTATAAGGGGATTTTTCAGACTAGACAGAAAAGGTTATGTTGCGGACATCGATGAAAAATTACTGCATAAGAGAAGTGACTCCCAGACGCGTGCGCCCAGATGTGTCTTGATTTCTTATTGTTTTGTTATCCTGCTATAGCAAGATATTTCCTGGTTTCATCCTTAGCAAACATGATGCTGTTCCTCTGCAAAATATATATATATATATATATATATATATATATATATACTCTTGTCTTTTTGTGCTACTTTGAGATCTCTTCCACTGTACTCTGATACGTGTGCTGTGTAACTCGATCTCCTTGCTTGCAAGCAATAATAAATTTGAACAAACTATCACGGAACAACTTGTTGTTGTTGTTTGAAACTTCTTTATTGCCCAGTCTGTTGACAGAAATCTTCCACCACACTAGGCTGGCTGGATGCTCTTGATATTTACACTATTTTATACAGTGAGTATATATATATATACCGTACAGACATGAGAGTGGCATCAAGCCTCTCATCTAGCATAAAAGTGAATAAGTGTATTTTCTTACAGGTCATACGATTTGTTTTAAATAAAGTAGCCATTTTATTTGATGATTCCAGCAACTAAATCCACATTTTACTGGAGGCAACATAAAACAGGTTGACACAGATGCTGAACATTATGTGGGCTATTTGAACCAGGCCTCAATCCTTTGCTATTTCTTTCCAGGAGCACCAGAAATCCTTTCAGTTATCAAACTGTAAATCCCACAAAACAGAGACAGATTAGATTTAGAAATGTACTTTACCGCTTTAGAAAAGTCTCTGTTGAGTAGAAAAGTCCCACTGGCTTGGTGTCACAGTTTCAGGCAGAATTGTGCAGTCAAACTCGTACTTTAAAGCAGCTGTGAAGTTTTCATCAGGAGATCCATTGGAAATGTATATTCAGGATCTAGAAGAAAGAAAATTAGAAAACTAAAAACAGTCCATGGTGCTTCCGGCCAAACCTTTAGATGGCCTAACATAAAAGATTATCCATTCAATTTAATTTGGTGTGGCATTTCAGGTTTTACACACTCAGCAGATTACCAAGAAATCCACTCCAATTTTAACATTAAAATATATTATTTCAATACAGACATCTAAGCCTGACACAATTGTAATAAAAAAAAGTCACCATCAACGCTGGCTGAAATGTAACCAATGGTTCTTAATTGCAATATACAAACGTACGCTGCAGATGAAACAGGAAGTATGTATTGCCTTTATCTTGTTTGACTGTAAACTGTGTGCATTGTCTGGGATGACAGGAAGCTAGTAGACCACTTGCAGCGTTGCTGGTTTCCTGTCAAAATGATAATTGAACAGCATCAGATCAGTCAGCCTGCCATGGGAGGGAACTTTTTAAGGCATGCTTAATTAGAATCCTAGAGATCGGACATAAAGCATTACAACATAATGTTTAGTAAAAAAATGAAAATATAGATGTGAAATATGTGAAACATGCTATAAACACTGAAATGCATGAGGATAACTGACCTAGGTGGTAAATAAATGCCTTCAATACTATAATTATACAACCATTTAAAACATAAAGTCTATTAAGTCAAAGATTCAAGTATCTTAACTCCGAAATATGTATATACAGAGCTGTAATTAAACACAGAAGAGCAGACAAATCATGAGGCATTCATATTATGATTAATTAAGACTTAAGAATTATAGACATAAATGTGTGCAGCAAAAACGAGTAAAGAGGCAAACTATTAAAAAAGGCAGGAAACACTTACCAAAGTTGTGAGCAGAAGAAAAAGTTAGTGGTGCCAGAACATGAACACTGTAAAGATACTCACTTGTGTAATTTAAGGTACTTTTGAGCTGTGTAACAGCATGTGTGTGTGTGCGTGTGAGGAGATAGAGAGAAAACGAGAGAAGGGGTGGGTGATGCATGAAATATGGTGAAGAAAGCTCGCTGCAGACCTTTGAGGTAGGTGGAGGCTGAAGGGGGGGGGGGAAGAACACAGATTAAAGACAACTTCAAGCAGGGTGTGGTGGAAAGCACAGATATGAAAATGTGCTATTTATTTATGGAAAGAGGAAGACATACACATTTGAATTTTTTTCTGCAAAGTTGACTTGTGTCACTTTCAGCTTGCAGCACAGGTGCAGGTGACGTTATGCAACATATATTAAGTGCATTTTAGGAACATTCATACTCTTTGTCGACTACAATTTACTCACAGGAAATACATGTACAGTATATTTATTTCCTGTGACACATTTCAACCTAGCACAAGCATACAAGATATGTCAGCGGGTTGTCGATAACACGTTGACTCCCATAAGGGCAGCTGAGGTTTTCTAAAGTGGAAGTTATGTATCTTTTAACATTACACTGAAAAAAAGGGGTCTAATAGTGTTACATGAGTCCAAGACAATCCCAAGAACTAAAGATCCTAATTATTCTTTGATTTATGCAAAACATTAAGGTTATTATTATATTCTATATATTTGAACCTATCAGAAAAAAACAGATAAAATCCAAACACTGTTCTCGGCTTCTTAATGTGAAACAAGTTGACCACATCCTGTTTTCACTCCGGGGGCCAGGCAGCCACAGCCCCTAGCATACAAAGACAGCCTTACCAAATCTCTACAGTCAATTTACACCGTGTTACCCAGTTGAGGACATAAACATCAGTCACGGATTGAGATGGAGAATACCTGCCATGTCACAAAATGTTTTTGGTAAAAAAAAAAAAAAAACAAAATAGAGGGTGTCGAGAAGCTCAACACCCTCCCCTCTGCCCCCCAAGAATTCTGGACTCTGACCCCCTCCCCTTCAAGATCAGCACCGGCCACTTTATAATAAAGACATTCAGGAACTCTACCTTCTATTGTATTGCCCACTTCAATATCTTTAGTTTTCAGTACTGTTTGATTTTGCCTTTCATTTGCACTATTTAGAATTTATTATTGTCCATCCATCCATCTTCATCCGCTTATCCGGGGTCGGGTCGCGGGGGTAGCAGCTCCAGCAGGGGACCCCAAACTTCCCTTTCCCGGGCCACATTAACCAGCTCCGACTGGGGGATCCCGAGGCGTTCCCAGGCCAGGTTAGAGATATAATCCCTCCACCTAGTCCTGGGTCTCACCCGAGGCCTCCTCCCAGCTGGACATGCCTGGAACACCTCCATAGGGAGGCGCCCAGGGGGCATCCTTACCAGAGGCCCGAACCACCTCAACTGGCTCCTTTCGACGCAAAGGAGCAGCGGCTCTACTCCGAGCTCCTCACGGATAACTGAGCTTCTCACCCTATCTCTAAGGGAGACGCCAGCTACCCTCCTGAGGAAACCCATTTCGGCCGCTTGTACCCTGGATCTTGTTCTTTCGGTCATGACCCAGCCTTCATGACCATAGGTGAGGGTAGGAACAAAAACTGACCGGTAGATTGAGAGCTTTGCCTTCTGGCTCAGCTCTCTTTTTCGTCTAGCGAGTGCGATAAATTGAATGTAATACCGCACCTGCTGTGCCGATTCTCCGACCAATCTCCCGCTCCATTGTCCCCTCACTCGCGAACAAGACCCCAAGGTACTTGAACTCCTTCACTTGGGGTAAGGACTCATTCCCTACCTGGAGAAGGCACTCCATCGGTTTCCTGCTGAGAACCATGGCCTCCGATTTAGAGGTGCTGATCCTCATCCCAGCCGCTTCACACTCGGCTGCGAACCGATCCAGTGAGTGCTGAAGGTCACAGGCCGATGATGCCATCAGGACCACATCATCTGCAAAAAGCAGCGATGAGATCCCCAGCCCACCGAACTGCAACCCCTCTCCACCCCGACTACGCCTCGATATCCTGTCCATAAATACTACAAACAGGATTGGTGACAAAGCGCAGCCCTGGCAGAGGCAACTCTTACCTGAAACGAGTCTGACTTACTGCTCACCCCATACTCCTGCAGCACCTCCCACAGTATCTCCCGGGGCACCCGGTCATACGCCTTCTCCAGATCCACAAAACACATGTAGACTGGTTGGGCATACTCCCAGGCTTCCTCCAGGATCCTTGCGAGAGTAAAGATCTGGTCCGTTGTTCCACGACCAGGACGGAATCCGCATTGTTCCTCTTCAACCTGAGATTCGACTATCGACCGAACCCTCCTTTCCAGCACCTTGGAGTAGACTTTACCGGGAGGCTGAGAAGTGTGATACCCCTGTAATTGGCACACACCCTCTGGTCCCCCTTTTTAAAAAGGGGAACCACCACCCCGGTCTGCCACTCCTTAGGCACCGTCCCAGACTTCCACACAATGTTGAAGAGGCGTGTCAACCAAGACAACCCCTCCACACCCAGAGCTTTAAGCATTTCTGGAGGGATCTCATCAATTCCTGGGGCTTTGCCACTGTGGAGTTGTTTAACTACCTCAGCAACCTCCACCAGGGAAATTGATGCCAATCCCCCCTCATCCTCCAGCTCTGCCTCTACCATAGAGGGCGTATTAGTCGGATTTAGGAGTTCCTCAAAGTGCTCTTTCCACCGCCCTATTACCTCCTCAGTTGAGGTCAACAGCGTCCCATCCTTACTGTACACAGCTTGGATGGTTAACCGCTTCCCCCTCCTGAGGTGGCGATCGGTTTTCCAGAAGTACCTTGGTGCTGACCGAAAGTCCTTCTCCATGTCTTCTCCGAACTTCTCCCACACACGCTGCTTTGCCTCTTTCACGGCAGAGGCTGCAGCCCTTTGGGCCCTTCGGTACCTTGCAACTGCCTCCGGAGTCGTCTGGGATAACATATCCCGGAAAGACTCCTTCTTCAGTCGGACGGCTTCCCTGACCACCGGTGTCCACCACGGTGTTCGTGGGTTACCGCCCCTTGAGGCACCTAAGACCCTAAGACCACAGCTCCTCACCGCAGCTTCAGCAATGGAAACCTTGAACATTGTCCACTCGGGTTCAATGCCCCCAGCCTCCACAGGGATGTACGAAAAGCTCCGCCGGAGGTGTGAGTTGAAAGTCTGTCGGACAGGGGCCTCCTCCAGACGTTCCCAATTTACCCGCACTACCCGTTTGGGCTTACCAGGTCTGTCCAGAGTCTTCCCCCACACCCTGACCCAACTCACTACCAGATGGTGATCGGTTGACAGCTCCGCCCCTCTCTTCACCCGAGTGTCCAAAACATACGGCCTCAGATCAGATGAAACGATTATAAAATCGATCATTGACCTTTGGCCTAGGGTGCTCTGGTACCAAGTACACTTATGAGCATCCCTATGTTTGAACATGGTGTTCGTTATAGACAACCCATGACTAGCACACAAGTCCAACAACAACCAACCACTCTGGTTTAGATCAGACATTTATTATTGTATTGTACATATTACTTATGTTAATTGTATATATAACTTATCTTTCTTCATCTTATTTGTATATATATCTCATCTTTTTTATATTATACTTGTATGTGTCCTTTTTGCACCATGGGTCGGAGAGAAACGTATTTTCAATTGCTCTGTATGTCTGGCACATATTGCAGAATTGACAATAAAGTTGACTTGATACAGGTAGAGTTGGAGAATTGCTCCAGCTATCTTTAGGTCCCACTCAATAGGTTTTAACTTGGACCGAGTTCTGGGATTTCCCTTTAGCAGTTTCAGTGTTGATTGCTGGACAAAGTGATTGTCTGGTTATATTAGCGCCCTAATCTAAACTACAGCGCCACCATCAATTATGATACCACCATCAGCCACTTGTATGCCCGATAGTGGCTAGGGTGCCACGATGTAATGCTTTGCATAGTCTGCTGAGTTTAGTTCTCTTTTTTGTCAGACCACAGATTATTCCGTTATGCTATTAGTTGACCTGAAGTGGTTCCTCGTCTTTCACGCAGGTTTCTTGGTTGGTTGCTCAGTTTGTTTCAATGACATACTAAAAACGCAAGAGTTCCAACTAATGGAGACTGCTGTGCTGATATGAAACTCTAAACATGTTTTGTCTTTCACTTCTCTCTGAAATCTACAGACATCTCTTCATTGGTCGTTTCTGACGTGACAGAGTGTCATTTGTAGGGCCTCATCGTCACTCAGTCAATTTAATTGGCCACTATACAGTTTGAGACATTTTAAGAACATTTATAGCAAAAGTAAAATAGGAGAAATTCAGACAATATAAAATGTGAGAAATCTACAGGGTGTTGCATCTATTGAGGCAAAGTGTTTTGTGCGTGTGCTGCGCATATGTCTATTAAATTGGAGTAGGCAGCAGTTGCTTGGCTTACAGTCAACACACTCCTGTGTGTACACTATCCAAACATAACTACACTTAGTAATTATCACAAATACCAGAAATCAAGATCAGAACATTTTAGTGTAAATAAAAAGCCATTCCATTAATACAAAGGAGGAATGAATGTTTATTGAGTTTTCACAATTTAGTCTCCTTTAACCTGCTACTGGTTTTACAGTTAGTGTTAAGAGGTCAGTGCATAAAGAAATATAAATCACAAAAGTAATTAAAAAGGGATAAGCTTGATGTGAAATGTACCATTGTTACACAATCATTGACTGATGGAGAGGTTAACAGAAAAATGCCTCTTAATGTAATGGCAAGAAACACAACGAGAAAAAAAAAAAAAAAAAAAAATAGATGATGTTTTCATCTTTTAACACCAATATAAATGCAATTGCAAACTGTAGAAAATGTTCCCAATTTCATCGTAACTTCTTTCTCGTTGCTGCAAACACTAGTGTGATTTAGTAAGACGGCACTGTAACTAGTGTTAGGTTATATTTGCATGTACTGTATATAGCTCAACTTGGGCTCTGTGTCCAAACAACTCTTACAGCTCTGAAGAAAAAAGAAAATTACAAGAAGTGACGACTAAACCTAATATCCTGGATCTTTAGGGGGCACAAAAATACTGCAGCCTTTCCAGATATTCAAAAGACAGAGGCAAATATTTCTGCATATTTTTATCCTAATGATAACATGGACAAATATCTGCCGCAGCTCTCTCCTAAAACCATTAGGTAAAATCACGCAAAAAACCACAAGTGTTACCTTTTCATTGACTGCAAAGACGACACAGAATTACGATACACAAATATTCAACTAGACTCATCAGCTATCCACACTGTCAAGGTCATGATTTGTGTACCAAAAGATTTCCCTACCGTTAGCCTTACACATAACGAAGCAGTAAAACAAAGCACAAGTCACACAATGAATTAACAATTGGGGGTCTGATGACATCACAGTTTAGCAGCTTCAACTACCTGATAAATAGCCCTAACTGTTACATGTGTGAGTGCTTTAGAGAAAGAAAATCATATTTTTACTATACTTTGCTATAGTATGTCAACCATTGTAACACCTTCAAAGCCCTTCAAAATTAGCAAAATTTGCAAAGCTCAAAGCTGCACTATATGCACCACCAATTAGCTGCTACGATACTCCTTCATATGAAAAACAAAACATTATCTCACTGTCAAAAATCATTCTATGCAGATGACACCCCATTTTCAAGCCACAGTCTGGAAAACAATCACAGAAACAAATTGTGGTCTTGTTTTCATCACAACAACTGACCTGGTTGTAAGCCACTGTGATTCAGTTAGTCGCTACCCTGCACTACATTCTTCCACTTACACAGCTCAAGGTACTGCTGAGTCAAGTTAGGCTACGGTCTATGGATTAAGTACGAATGCCCTCCGAATGTAGTGGTTCTCCGCCTTGTTCATACATCCCCATCCTCAATCCGAGCCAGCTGCCTCTCCAGCAACTCGATTCTCTGGCTCTGAGCGAGGACGACAGCCCGCAAGGCCTTCATTTCTGCCAACAACTCATTCAACAAATCGTCCTGGAAGACGGGAGGAGAGAAGGAACAAATCAGAAAACAACTTTGAGCATTAAAAACATTTGGTACGGTCAATATGTCTCATTCTGCCAACTCACCTCTTTCTTCGGCCTCTCAGTATTTCCATCTGTCTCCCGTGTGGAAACTCGTGGCTGTGGCACCTCTTCTTCTATCTCCTTGGCGGCAGAGCTAGATGTGGCTGCTGCATTGCCTGTTGAAGGCGGATTAGCCCCAGTCCCAGAGTCCTGTGAGACAAGCTTGGGTTTGCTTCTGAGGGTGTCTCTGTGCTTGGATGGAGGAGCTGAGTACCCGCCGCTCAGAGAGACCAACAGGGGTGGTGCATCCTGCCCAGCGATCCATTCATCAGCCAGGAGAGCCGGCTCCATGCCAGCTGTATCCGGGTAAAGGTCTCCCTGAAACAGATCTGACTGGAGAGGCAAGATGGAGACAGAAAAGTGTTTTAATGATACGCTTATAGATAAGACTTCCTGTGCATGCAGAAGGCTTTCAATTCCTTTTTTTTAAACTAATAAGTAATGTAAATTGATTTACATTACTTTTTTAAATGCTGTGCCTGGCTTACCTTTCGTGGTACAGTCATAGAAATGGGTTCCACTTTCCTTTCATGCAGTTTGTAGAACCTACAGAAGACCAGGAGATTAGTAATCTCGTGAAAGGCTGGCACATTCTACATTTTCTTAATGCAAAAAAACGAATGAAAAGACCCAACATCACAAACATGTCTCTAAATGCTTTATTAGTTATTGTTGTATAACTGTGCCACTCAGCCCCAAGCTCAATCGTTCCTACAGAAGATATACAGTGATAATAAGCATGTTCAGGGTAATGAAGGAACATGTCACCCTGTACAATGGTATGGCTAATTTATGTGTTTCTAATGGACAAAAATAAGAGCTCTATGGCACAGATCAATAATCTGTATGAGGCTTTGGCTACACAGGCAATACTCAGTAGGATCAATTTATTTTCTTTCCAAGTTAGTTGACAATAAGAAAAACATAGAATATATCACCATCCCTTTAAAAATCTTTCAAGTAATTAAATATCAAGGAAGGAAAACGTGACCAAACATATTTACCTGGCAATTTCACACTTGTTGACATCGACACCTCTTTTACTAAGAAAGCCGGCACCTCTCTGAGGCTCCTTGCTGCTGTATAAGCTGAGGAAGTGAACATACGGGGATTCGTCTGTCACTTCAAAATAACGGATGGTGCAGTCCCCCTGAAAGCCAGAAGACAATCTAATTAAAGGCGATTGAACCAAAAATAAAAAAGGGGAATTGATACTAATTTTAAGATTTTAGTAAATCTGTGTTTCCTGTTCTCCATACCTTTCCACACAGATAGACCATGTTCGTGTCAGGGTCATAAAAGGGTAAAAGAACCCCATTACTTGTATCCATCTCCTGTACTGCCATTGGCTCAGAGAGATCCTTCTGTAAAATAAGAAAAAGAAAAGCAAAAAATGACAGATTTAATACCACTTGTAATTGCTTGCATACGATATGTACACTTCACCCACCGCACAAAACGCTGATATTGGACAAATCTGCAAAATCTGATTATGTTCAGTGACATAGTACTACATTTTAACATTTAATACCAGCACTTCAGCATTTCTTAAGTGTCTGTACGTAACAAAAAGAGCATGGTTTAGGTTATTGAAAGAAAGTAGCTATGGGTTAGGCAGTCAAGAATCATTCAATATGAATGTAATTCATAAGACTTACCGTATCCCACAATGCCAGCTGTCTCTCACTCATACGGCTAAAGCCCGTGGTCAGAATCTTCCCATCTGAAAGGAACACAGCTCTCATTGGCCTGGTGCCATCATGGACCTTCTCTTTCACCTGGGAGAACAATAAGAGACATAACATAGCAAGAAAAGAGGATGTGTACCTGCATGATGTAGTGCAGTATAACTTCTTTTGTATGCATCTACACACATGGCAAAAAAAAAGTGAAGTAACCTTGAGGATGGTTCCCCGTCGCGGGTCGATGACACGCAGAGCCTTGTCCTTGCAGACAGTACAGACAGCACTGCCGTCCTTGTTCCAGCTGACACTGTAGATCAAGTCTGGGTGGGCATCACTCAGTTGGTACACAAGCTCCCCCGTGCCCACATTCCACACACAAATCACATTATCACAGCCTAGAGAGAGGAAGACAACATACATTTGAAGCTTGAGTTCAGAATTTTAGGAGAAGGCCAAAATAGGATTACTTTACTGTAAGGATAAGTCACTTAACTTCAAGGCCCTGAAAACCTATTTTCCCCCCCAAATCAGCTTCACTTCTGTGAGCAATCTGGTCCTACAAAAAATATTTCCCCCCCAAAGTTTGACCAATTCTGGTTATTTCAGAAGAGGGATTTCTGCATTTGTTTCTCTGGTTTGAAGGGGGCAGAGCTCAGTTAGAAAAGGGTGATGCCATGTACTTCTGAGCACCAATCAGAATTTAAGAATAGGACTATCTGAATAAAAATGACAGTTGGGGTTATTTGTCTATATTGCCAGCACGGTCATTAAAATCTGATCAAACAAATGTTTTTTTCCAACATTTCAAAACTTTGTTACCAGCTGTTGAAAGGCTTCATTTAGACCCAATTTCTGCTCTCACAAAGACACTGTGGGTTTATAACCAGTTTAAAACCCTCACACTCAACTAGAGTCTTTAAAGAGAAGCTCTGGATTTACTTACTCGCAGTTGGGGTTATATCCCTATGTTGCCAGCGCGGTCATTAAAATCTGATCAAGCCACACCCACACAGTGGTTCACCCACACAGTGGAGGTGGTTTTTCATGCATTTCAAACTTGGCTGTTACAGATAATGACTTGAGATTTGAAACCAAGTTTATAGAGGCTTTAACCGCTCAACTATCCTCATCTAACTGCGCTTCCTTGGGTCCTGAGCAATACACCTGCCATGACATAGTTGCATCCATGTCATTTGCTGACAGCTAGCTATCTGGGATTAGGCTATTTCCGGGAACAAGAGCGCTCATTCTGAAACTTACATTGCGGTTTGAGGTTGCTTCAACATCTCCGGTCTCTCTTCTTTATCTGGTCTTGAATGTACTGTAGCTAGCGACGGAGATCGAGTTGTACCTAGCATGCCGTCTGGCAGTGTTAACGGTTAATAATGGACCCCTCTCAATACACTATACAGTTTGTGTACATAATGCACTACTAAATAAAAATGTCCACAGAAATACACCCACCAAGTGTGAAGTCGAAGGACAGACCTACAGATAGTAGTCCATATCCACGATGTTCCACTTCCGGGATTGCTCTCGTTCTAACGGAAATTTGGCCGGATGTCACTCTTTTCGGATGTCCGATTTCAGATGTCCCATTACCTTCCGCTTTCGTTGTGTTGGCATTCTAAACTGTCAATTTATGAGGACTATGGTTAACTGCTCCTCAGATCTCTGCAAGGTAAATCCAGACAGCTAGCTAGACTATCTGTCCAATCTGAGTTTTCTGTTGCATGACTAAAAACTTTTGAACGTGCACGGTCCACCTAAACAAGTTCCTTCCCGAGGCTATTTTGCAGCAGCACCGTGTCTCCGCTCAGCACGTAGCACCGCCCAAGACGAGTGCGACTGGTTTAAAGAAATGCCAATAAACCAAAGCACATTTTTCTCCCATCCCGGAATGCTGTGTGGACTAGCCAGACCCTCCTCCCCAGTGCCGTGGAGGAAGGTCTGGCAGTGTGAGACTATACAGACAGAGACTCCTTCCATTTTAGTTAGACTGAACCTGCTCAGCCTGACGCCACCGCTAACTCCATTATTTGCCTAATTTTAAATACACATCTTTATAGTTCAACAATCTGTCTCTGTGGCTACTTGAGATATAGGGAATAAACAAAAGCGTGTTTTAACAGAAGACAGCAGGTCACAATGTCGTGTGAGATAAACGTCTTGTACATCAAAGTCCACTTTCTCTGCTTGTGAATGTACTTGTGTGCTTTTTGGGATCCACATGATTTATTTAAAAAATTAAACATCTAGAAACGTTGCAACCAAGTGTAATCATTGTTCAGGTTTATCACGTTCTCCTTTAACATAAGCTAAGTATTGTTGGCAGCCATGTTTGTCATAGTTAGTCAGTATTTGTTAAAAACGAATCATTTCATATATAAAAAACTCATTCTACTGTACGTAAAACATAGAAACCACATTGGTCTTGTTGTGTCCGTCCTGACAGCTCCCTACAGGGCACAGGTCAAACAGCAGTGTCTAAAGTCATATTTCAGCAGTCACACACAATCCAAGCAGTTCTTTTGCAATCGATTATGTGGCACCGGAATGTGATAAATGACTTTACCTGCAGTCAAGAGGATATTGAAGGCAGTTGGGTGCCAAGCCAGGATTCCCACTCTTTTACTGTGTCCCTCGAGGGTCACAATGGCCTCAGTCATTGGGCTCGTCAGGCCCCCATCTGGGATCTGCCACACCTTCAAACCACCAGACATTTATTTGTGATATGTGATCCATTCAGGTGCAAAAGAGCTACTCATGTTTTATGTGATGCATTGCCATGGATATAGAATAACTGACATGGTTTTTGACCACAGAAAATTAAAGTATCTTTAGGCAGAGCAGGGAGAAAGGTTCTGTTGAAAGCCTTCATTTAGACCTTATTTCTGCTCTCATGAAGACACTGTGGGTTTGAAACCAGTTTAAAACCATCACACTCCACTAAATAGATGTTTTTGAACAGAAGCTCTGGAATAGTTCAACATTTTGAGAAGTACTCTTATACGCTTTCTAACGAGAGTTAGATGAGAAGATTGATACCAGTCATCTCTGGCTGTTCAATATGAAGCTACAGCTACGAGATGGTTAGCTTAGCATAAAGACTGGTAGCAGGGAGAAAGCCTGCCTGACTAATCCAGCACATAAGCCCTCGTAAAACCACAAACTGTTATTTTTACGCTTCAGTTTTTGTACAAAATAAACAAGATGACGTGTGAATTAGTGTGTTTTACAGGAACGGAGCCAGGCTGGCTGTTTACCCTTGCTTCCAGGGTTTGGTCCAAGCTAAGCTAACCTTCTCATAGCTGTAGCTTCATATTTCCTGCACAGACATGAGAGTGGTTTCTTCTCATATAAATGTGCACTTTCCAAAAATGTCAAAACTATTCCTTTAAGGTTCCCAGGATTAAGCACTTAGCCTTATTATTGTCAGAATAAAAATTGGCTTTGAAACAGCATTTACATAATCGGACACTAATACCTTAGCAGCTCTTTAATTGCAACAACATTATGTTACTTACTTTAACTGAAAAACTCTAGAAATTGACTGCAGGTGTTGGAGACCTAGTTTCCATAAATGGGGTCAGGGTGACCCGTGTCAAAGAGATAACCTACCTTTACTGTGAAGTCCTCTGAGGCACTTGCAATGATGTTGTCGTCATGAGGAGACCACTGGATGTCCAGCACCGGTGCTGCATGGCCGCACACTGTCGGACAGGACTGATCGATTCTGCCACTCTGTGGGAGAAAACAAAAAGGTTAAGATCATGACAGTGTGACAGCTGGCTAGAGAAACTTTAACATATTACAGGAGTATAACCTTTGTCCACTATTTGTCTTGGAACTGTAAAAGTGCTGCATATGCATTAGCACACATGGAGCGAGGCTTCAAAGCCTTGCTGACATAGGTATTTGCTTTTAGTAGCAGAGTGCAAGATAGGAAACAGGATAGATGCTTTTCAAAAAATATTGATCCACTGTTTAATTGATGCTGAATGTAATGTAACGTTGAACCTTGCTAAGCGGAACAACGAGGAAGGCCCCTCCTCCGCCGGCTTCGATGATAACAGCAACGAATTTGGGGTTGACCGCACAGAGGGAAGTGTCCCACGTCACACGGGACACCCTGACATCGTCGATGCAGTGCTCAGCTTTCCACGCCTGGGCGAAGACGTGGCGGAATTTGCTCTGTCTGACCACACCTCGCCGGAAAGACATGTCTGTCGAGACAAGACCTGAGTTACGTATGTGGCATCTGAAAAAGTTGAGAAAACAAGAAAGCAAAGTGGTACTTTTTAGCAAATAATCAACTATTTTGATATTCAATTAATAGTTTAAGTCAATTATTCATCAAGCAAAAATGCTTGAAAGACATTCTCTGGTTCCAGCTTCTCAAATGTGTAATGTTTAATACTATTGTAAATAAAATATTTTGCAGTTAAATCTATAGACTATATATTCTTTAAACTGTGCCAGAGTAAAACACATGAGCTGTAGATGACTTTGTAATACATTTGTTTGATAGTTCAGTATTTGAAGGCCATTCAATTTACAATTACAGGCGGTAGGGGTGTGCAATTAATCAAATTTTAATCGAGATTATGATTTTGGCTCCCAACGATCACTAAAACAATGTAATCAAGAAAAATAATTATCTTGCACATTATGTTTTGTAAGTAAACTCCTATTTCGTCTTGAGTTCTGAAGGGGAATTCAAAAAGTATAAACGGGAAAAGTGAAAAAGGGAAATTTCGTTGCGCAAGGTGGTTTCACTGTTTTTTTAAGTTCAATAAATGCAACAGCTTTCCAAAAGTCGATGAGTTATCGGGATTTCTATTTTGACCAAAGTAATCGCAATTATGATTTTTTTCAATAATTGAACAGCCCTAACAGACACTGCTGCTGGTTTCTTCAAAATGCCACCTTATTGGTAGGGAACATTGTATTTTCTAAATCTGTTTCACTGAGAACCACACAATACTTTTTTAAACATTGATGACGCGCAAAAGCTTAGTTGACTATTCACATCATTTTTTTTTTTTTTTTTACAGACAAATGTGTTATTTAAAAGTATATAGCAGTAATATTAAAATTGATGTTTTTCTTTAATTTGTGCATACATGTAACTGGATGACGTCGTGCTGTACTTTTGGTGTTCGATAAATAGCTGTTAAAACTGATATCTGCTTAAAATTATTTAATTAAGAATTCCTGCTGTCAATACCTTTGATGAAGTTTGCAAGTCTGTCACTTCTTTACTTATTTATGTATTTTGTTTAAAATATTACTTTCATAGTTACCTTAGTATTATGTCATATGTACAGTTTTATGTTTACCAACTGTGATGACTGAATACTTGTAAATTGAATAAAAAAAATAAAAAATAAAGATTTGACATGGAAATTAAAACTAACACATGCTAACTGAGGATTTAGTCATTTCCATTCCTAAAAAAATGGAAGACAGAAAATAGTTATTATACAGTTTATTCAGCAAATCCCCAACATATTTAAGTTGCCAGTGTGAGTGAAAAAGTGATGTCAAAACAGCATGCAAATTAATACTGCGGGTCTGTCCTGAAAAGTACAGTCAGGCTTCAGTGGACAAAAGGGCATGATCCGCCTGAAAGCAAAACATACTGTGGCAGTGAGGGAAAGGGGGTTGGGAAGTCAGAGCTGCTGAGGCAGGGGAGCCAGTAACTCTATATGGCATCTACCTAATGTTTCACAGTTGTCAAAGCAAAATTGTATTTTAGCAGGTCTAGGCTGTCTGTCGTCTCCATCTTTTCCCAGTAGCTTGTGAGGCTAAAACTGCTCCACGTCCATGCAGCTTTGTATATATATATAGTAAAGTCCACTGTAACACTAACATAGGTATTTAGATCTGTGTTACGAAATAGTGTCACCCTATTGTATAACGGTGGTTTTAATTCACTGCTATTGTTTCCAAATCCACACAGCACTTTTTGCACCATTTATGTTGGGGTTTCTATTGTTGTCTGCACACAATGCGAGGAATAGTGGTTGGCTTTTGCAAAGAGTATAGGCATGAGCAACAAAGGACGTTCAGTAATGCGTAGACCAGAATGAGACATTTCAATTAATAGGCAAGGTTATCATTTTCGAGAACAATAGCATACCTGGCTTTCGGCCTCTCCTAATTGGAAAAAGGATCACCAAAGACTCGGGCGTGACAGGAGGAGGCCAATAAAATAATCCGCCGCCAGCAACAGTAACTTAATCCTCTCCTGTGTCCAGGCAGGCGTTCACATCGATTGCGCAGACCTATAACAAAATACGTCCATTAGAAATAAATACCCATTCGTATTATTACCAAATTTTCTCATGTTGGTTTGTCAATTGGTACGCATGACTGATGTAGTAAAAGCCTAACCTGATAGCGCATGTCCCGTGCTGTTATAGCTAGGCTACATTAAATAGTGCACAGCGACACTGAATGGAGCCAAGCTGATGGTGAAGGTGTGGGAAGAAATGCAGACGGTGTCCGCCTCGTCTCTCTTTACAAATGACTGATTGGAAGAGATGGATTCAGCATTATCCCAGACACTTCCGCTCATGGCGGGATGTATCAAAGACACGCAGGAGTCAAGCGGAGTTAAGAGGGAGATCATTCGTCTACATCCAGATTCCTGTCTGCCAGACCGGATGTGCGCGCACCTCTTTATATACAGTACGCACATGCGAGGATGAAAGAATTAGCTGGTTTAATGTACAAACCCTCAGTAATTTAAGTATCCGGTTTCACCATACATACATGCGTGAAACAAAAGCGCATTTCCCCCCAATTTGTATACCAAAAGAACAATTTATTACAGATTGTTAGGCATGCACCATGCGGTGTTTGGTGCAATTGTTAAGGTTATGATAAAACGTATACCCCCACTGGACGCGTTAAATGTTTTTTGGAAAGATCATTCCTAGATATTTACTTAGTCTAAAATATGTTGTCCAAAAACCTAATTTGTAAGAAAAATGTAAGAAAGAATCAGGTAATATTGGGCTCAGAACAATGCATCGTAATCACATCGCATCACGTCACATAAATACATTAATACAGATTCCCAATTTTTAATATGTAAAATTTGTATTAGTACATTTTCATTAGTCTTAAGGTCAATTTTATTGTGGTAAATAAGACTTTCACACTGCTGAATGTGATGAACTCATAGAAATTTCTATTGGATTAAAATTGATTCATTTTATTTCTATGATTAAACGTGTGTTCACACACATAAAAAACACACCGGCTGACCCGGGGATCGAATCGCCATTCATGTGATTACAGGACGAAATGCTCTCTCTTCTGAGCATAGACAGTGCTCCTGAGTCACAGCCGGCCAATGTGCATGGCCCTTCAGCGTCACCTAGTGTTTAATATGTCAAAATGCATGTCATGTTGTTCATTATTTGTTTCAAAACGAAATAGTTTTGTGAAGTCAGTGGAGGGGGAGTGGGTGAAGCGAATGCATGGATGTATTATAGTAATATTAGTAATTGACAATATAGCTAGGCGATCTACTAGTACTTCATATATGGTGGCCCAACAGCATTCAACAGGTGGCTCCGTGGCGCAATGGATAGCGCATTGGACTTCTAGGTTTCATTCGAAGTGATTCAAAGGTTGTGGGTTCGAGTCCCACCGGAGTCGCATTTTTCTGTTATCGAAAACATGTTCAACATTTAGCTAGTGCAGACATCCTCCTTTTCGTTTTTAAGTAGAGACCAAACCATGAAAACCTAACAGTTTAAAGTTTTTCGTTAGTCTCATAGCCTGCAACTGACATCAGCATAGTGTACTATCATTAACATTCGCTACTATCTGTAACGTTAGTTAAAGCATTTTCAATAGGTTTAATGTACTTTTGTTCATGTTGCTAGCTATTTAGTATACAAGACTGAACTCAACTGAATGTGTCAAGTTAGCGAGATACAATCAAGTTGATTTTGGATTGTATCCTTCAAAATAAAACACATTCTTAGAATAAAAATAAGAGTGCACTACAGTAACAGTTACCTGTCAGTTAATTTACTGATAATAGACTATTAACAGAACACGAACATTGATGGATTTATGAATATATATATATATATTTGTATATATATATTGTATATATTACGTTAACTATAGAGTACAGAATGTATATTTCGATGGCAAATACTGACACAATGTACTATTACTTTGAAAAAAAGACGGTTTCGTCCGGCCATACGTCGAAAACACAATGCCTAGCTGTGTGTTTCTAGACGAGACCATCTCTATGTTGCACCGGGTGTAACCAACAAGCTAACGTTAGGCTAGTTAGATGTAGCTAGCTAGCTAGCTTTAGATTCTTGTCGGTGTACGCAGCTGTCGAATGAACATTTAAAACACGAGTATTAAGTGATACTGATGAAACTCGTTGGCGTCACTTTATTTTACAATCACACTGCTTCTGTTGTCTTCGGTTACGCTGTTTTCATCATTAGCTGCCCGTGTTGGTCAGTTAGCTAGTTAGCCTCTTCAGCTAGCAAGGTACAGTAGTGTATGGGTGTCAAAGTTAGCAGTGACTTCACTGGGTGTCTGGTTGCCTGATCTCACATTTCGGACACGTCAAGGTAAACATTTAGCCATCGGCGAGTTTGAAAGCATGCTGTTTAGCGCAACGTTACGTTGTCTTGCTTGTACCATAACGTTATTGTAAATATGCCAATGTCAGCTGGTAAACTTCGCGCAAACATGTGAAATTTGTGTTTTTCTTTACTTTAGCTCCTGTTCTAGCAATGGGCTGTTATTACCGTGACTCCCAGTAGCCTAACTGTAGCTAACGTCGGTTAGCTTCTGGTGTCAAGCTCATCAATTTGTTAGGAGTTTGATACATTTTATGTTATTTTCTAGGTTTCTTTGTTGCAAGTATTGTACAACTGTCACATTTCCCTGATCGAGTCATTACAATCACATTTTTTTAAATCCTGGTATTCGTGTCAATTGATACTATTTAGTTTATGAGTAATTAATAAGCATATTTACTTAATTTATATAGCGCCTTTTAACAGAGTTTACAAAGTACTGTTACAGACAAAGCAAGGCAAAAGCAGCATATCCAGAGGTCAATATAACAACAGAGAGCTAAACAGTCTTAACCCCCCCACCCTCAGTCACTACACGTTACATTGACACGTTACATTAGCACACATGCTGGACTATTACCCCTGATCATTGCACATATTATACATTCTGTGAACCTTTGCACATCCCCTGATCAAAGTTTTTGCACACCCAGCACTAAACTGTACAGCCTTCCTTCTTTCCATTTATAAAACAGTTATATTGTACATATTTGTTATTTTCTTATAGTAAACTTTTACATACTTTTTATTCTAAGATATATATTCTTTATTTATACTTTAAACTTTTTATTGATCCCCAGTTGGGAAATTATTATCATTATTATTATTATTAATTATGTTCTTGACTGTAGCAGTACTTCTGTTTTGTTGTTAAACCCTTTTTATAAACAAGAAGGCAAAACGGTAGAGAGAAGAAATAAAAAAAAACAGAAAAAAAAGTATGACAAATACAAAACGATAAAATCAATAATTAAAGAGAAAAAGTAAAATATAAAGACAACATCAGATGAAAGCAAGTCTATAAATATGGTTTTAAGAAGTGATTTAAAAGAGTTCACTGATTCTATGAGCCTTATCTCCCCTGGGTCGTCCCAAAGTCGAAGGGCCCTCGTGGCAAATGAATAATGGCAAATTAAGAAGACAGAATCACACTAAGGCGTTTTAATCACAAGTCAGTCCCTCTTTTATGCACTTCTAATCCCATCTTAAACACTGTTGTTAGTACAATGTGTCAGCAGTGAATCTGTATTGATTCTATGGTTAATCTTTGACCTGTCACACCACACTGAACGATCAATATTAGCCACCAGTAATGAATCATAGTAGTGTAGTATAAAACGTTGGGTTTATGAGTATAAGGTTGTGACTGACAAATATTTTCATTATTAATGATTCTGCTGATTATTCTCCCATTTAATAATTTCAGCCTCAAAATGTCAGGAAATAGGAGAAAATGCCTTGCCTTGTTTGTCCCAAAGTCCAAAATTCCAAAATATAAATTTTCATATCACCAAGAAAACCAGCAAATATGCTCTTTTGAGAAGCTCAGAGAAGTGTATTTGTGGAAATTGTTGCAGTGTTTCCTTAAAAAGGTCCAGTGTGTAACGTGTTTAGTTGTTCATTCTCAAAATCTGTGTTGCCCGTTCACAAACTTGTCATTTTTCATGAATATTTACCACCACCATCAATTCCAAGTATTCCTTTTGGCTTGAAATTTTACATTTGCATTCGCATCAACTGGGGTAGACCATGGATGTATTAAGAGACGCTCCATATTCATGCGCCATCTTGAAAAACGTTAGCCGGTAAGGGACACACAGGACATACTGCTCCGCCTTTCGCGTTTTCGCTGTCACACATGATAAACTCACAGGTGATGCTAATGCTGCTAATGGGTATCGCAGCTTCCCGGCACCGGCAACTTTGAAGATGGAAACATGGAGGACCACACATATTCAAAATCCAAATTTCAGGAACGTGAGTCGTCTTCTTCGCCCAGAAAAAGAAAAAGGATATTGAAAAGAGCAAGAGACCGGCTTTTTGAAGCGTGAAGGCTACCGTAGCTGTAATACGTACTTTGAACTGCGTGGCGCGAGAGAGTTGATTGCGATATATGATCTCAACGCTAGATGGGAGAAATTCCCACACATTGGACCTTTTAAGAGTGAGTTAAACGATGAATCGGTTAACAAAATAATTGCTGGTTAATGTTGTGGCGACCTACTAATTGTTTAATCAGTTCAGCTCTACATGAGAGCACACGCCTTGTGATGTAAATTCTAAGATTTTGAACTTTCATTTTTCTTTTTAAGGTTCTTCAAATCTGTCCCTTGATTTTGGGGGCTGTGATGTCGGAGCCCAAGACCCCCACTCCCGCTCCTGCTGGCGACACATACAAAGGATGGGTGTTCAAGTGGACAAATTACATCAAGGGTTATCAGCGGAGGTGGTTTGTCTTGAGCAATGGGCTGTTGTCATACTACAGGTAAGCGTTCCTGTAAAATAGATAAAAAGAAGGAAGAATATAGCCTTTATCACGTCACCAGAGGAATCCCTTAGCCTTGATCTGCCGTAACTACTGTTACTGTTTAATGTCATCCGGCTAGCTGTCGATTAAGCAGGGAACAGTCAACCTCACCTTATCAATATTTCTTTCCTATTTTAGTTGAATTTCCTTCACAGATTAAAGCCTAGTTCTAGAATTGTAATCACGGAACATAAACTATGCACATGTTGTTTTTTTTCTGTTCAGTTAAATGTTTTCCAAAATGTCAAATCCAGCACCTGTGATTATTAGGACCCAGGCAGAAATGGGCCACACATGTCGAGGCACAATCAACTTGGCCACAGCAACTATCACTGTGGATGACGCCTGCAACTTTGTCATCTCCAATGGCGGGGCACAGACGTACCACCTGAAGGCCAGCTGTGAAGTGGAACGGCAGCGCTGGATAACTGCCCTAGAACTGGCTAAAGCTAAAGCCGCCTGCATGCAGGCAGAGTCAGGTAAAACATACAAACACACGGCCAGATAAAAAAAAACAAAAAAAAATCTGTTTTCAGTTTTCTTGCCCTTTAAACGTAAAGGAGAACTCCGGCCAATTTTTACGGTAATCTTGATAACTACAAATATTCGAGACCTGTCAATAGAAAAAAAAAAACAAGCCGAATCGGTGCTAGCAACGCGGAGCTGCTGCAGCTAATGCCCAGAGCTCCCAGTTAGCTAAAACAGCAATTATGGGGGCATAAGATAAAGAGTGCCTTTGTGCCTCTTAATAGACATAAAATGCAATTCAAATGTCTGTGCAACATGAACAGGGCCCTTACATGACAACAAGATGTGTTTTCAACTCAGACATTGTTTAAATTCACTTACCCTGTTAGCTCTTAGCTGCCATCTGGGATGAGTGAGTGTGTTCAGCCAGGCTTCAGTAATAATCATCATGCAGCAGTTCCTTGTGTTTATTTGTAGCATATATATCCATTTTGTGTGCGATCCATCTGGTGTTGGTGAGCAGGAGGCTATGCAGTGGCGATCGGTGTGGTAGTTTCCTTAGCCGGGCTAGCAGGCCCGGCCAGTGTCCTTGCTTCTGCTTCCTCCCCGCCCTCCTCGCCTGCTGCGGCCGACAACAATCCAACAAGCGCCCGCTGGTCTGGTGCATGTCCTCCAGAAAGCCTTTCATGCCTTCGCGGCGATAAACTGTAGTTTATTTCCCCCTCAAAAATAGTTAATTGAGCACTGTAGTGGTTACGACCATATTAGTGACTATGTAACTACATGGGAACGGACCAGATTATGTTTGTGCCTTGTAAAGTAAACTAGTGTTACAGACGGCTAGCTGTAGCCCCACGCTGTCCCATGGGAATTCATTTGTAGCAGGAAAAGGTAAACAGTAGTGTGCAGATCGGAGCGTAGTGTGTGAAGAGTGAAGAGCGGAGGTGTTTACAAGGGAAGAAGCTTGGAGTAACGGAACTATGGAGAATATAGCAGATATACAACACATGGAAGAGCCTTTTGAGTTTGATGATCATCCTTATTTATTCGAACCCGAGTATACAGACGAAGAACTAGCCTCACAAGAGTTGGAAAAGTCGGCTCGTTTTTTTTTCTTTCTATCGACAGGTCTTGAATATTTATAGTTATCAAGATTACCGTAAAAATTGGCCGGAGTTCACCTTTAAGAGAGTGCAATGGGAGTGGCAGACATGGTATGGTTTTGTGAAAGTTTTATTTTAATTTTTTTAAAGCTGTTGTTTTTTGCTTTCCTGTTGCTTTGATTATTAACAGATGACTCGGGGGATGACTTTTCCCCATCATCCCCACCGGTGGCACCCGGACAAGGTGGCAGGTCACAGAATTCAGAAGTTCAGTCTGCTCTCAGAACGCTAGGCAGCAAGGTGGAGGATCTGAGCACATGCAATGACCTAATTTCAAAGCATGGCTCTGCCCTCCAGAGGTCAGGCTTTAACAATCTATTGCACTGTTTTTGCTTTGCTTTTTGCTTACGCAGTCCAAAGTTTCTCATGTCTCTTCAATCTTAACTAAGAAATGAAGAATCCAAAACACATACGACTAAAACATGCACATACTCATGTTTCTCATGACAACTCTATTTCAAAATCTTTCGTGACGTAATGTCCTTATGTCCAGAATATCATATCACTGTTGCATGTTACTTTTGCTTTGACATTTACAGGCTGAGTTTAAGTGTAGTGTTGCACTATTTGCAAAAAACTAGGTAGATAAAAAGTACTGCAGTTGACAGACAAAACAGCATGAGTTATAATAATAATAAACTCATTATTATAAAGGCTCATGGCCTTTTATTGTCCCAACTGTTTATTCATGTTGTATATTTTGATCATTATTTCCAGGTCTTTATCAGAACTGGACAGTTTGCGTCTGACTGGAGAGGCTGGGGATAAGTTCCGTCAGGTGACGGAGAGGGCCACACTGTTCCGCATCACCTCTAATGCCATGATTAATGTAGGTGTCGCCTCCTCTCAGTATATCTATTTCTGCTTTGTTGTTCATGTATAATGTGTAAATGTGAGTGAGTCTTGTAAATCTGTACTCCATGCAGTCTGTACTGTGTGCAGGCCAAATTAACTGGTCAAAATGGCTCATTTTGATTGGCTCTTGAGTTTCAATAGTTCTAGTTTGACCCTGCTTGATGTTGTGCCCCTCAGGCGTGCCGAGACTTCCTCGCGCTGGCTCAGGCTCACAGCAAGCGATGGCAGAAGGCCCTTCAAGCAGAGCGGGACCAGCGGGTAAGGTTGGAGGAGACTTTAGAGCAGCTGGCCAAGCAGCACAACAACCTGGAGCGAGCGTTCAGAGGGGCTGCACAGGCTAATGCTACTGCAGACAATAAAAGTAAGATGTGACTCTGACCACTTCCCATGTTAGGATATGGTCAGTTGTTTCTCAACTTATTCTTCTGTCCACTTACCCCTCCTTTTCTTCCCTTGCACTCTGGAAACTTCCAGGGCTTCTATAGTAGTTTGCCTGACAATTGTCAGCAAGAGGGCTGTGTTTCCAAGATATTCATGTTTAAGAGAAAATGCTTGTCATGAAAAGGTTTACAAGTTTAAAAGGGTAAATTATAACTCTGAATCGGTTTTCAGTCTCTATATTACACCGACTGAACTGTTTTTTTGTTAAGGTTCTGCTGGGCCAGGAAAAGGTGAGGCCAGCGACGAGGACGACGACAATGAGTTCTTTGATGCCATGGAAGAGGCTCCTGAGTTTATCACTGTACCTGCAGATCCCCATTTCCACAAGTCAGTGCACACTCATTTACCCCACATACCCATTTACTGCTCGTGCAGCAACATTCAACAATATAAATGAAATCTTTTAACATTGTGAATTTCCTCCATCTGTCATTATCTCTTTTGAAATGTATTTATTTAATCCAGTTCCTTGTTCCGGGTGATGTTTACTGACACTGACCTCATTTCTGAAATCACTGATTGATTGTGTTGGTTAGTGTTAGTTGAATCATTTCCTTGTATGTTTATCTGGCAGTTTGTTTAACCAGAAACCTTCCAAATACTGACAGTGCCTCTTTGTTTTATTTTTCAAACCTCTTTACAGAAGGTCAAGCAGTAATATCAGCGGTTTCAACAGTGAAATGTGTCCTGATGATCAATCGGTATGTTTCATTCTGTTCAAAGACTGGTTCACTGTTTTTCAGCTAAAACCCTTATTAATATGTTGTTTACCATCATTTATTATCCTAGATAAAAAATGCACAGTATTATGGGAAAGCTGCAGCAGGGTGGCAGATATTTTAATAGTAATGGTATGATTGTGCTACAGTCATAATAAATTAGATCAGAAACACGTTTCATGAAACAGTAAACCTGTTTTGAAAGCTTTCATATTTCCAGAAGCTGTTATGCTCTTTATTGACATAATTATCTTCCTTTTAGCTTAATGAGGAGCCTCTCGTGATGAACCAGGAATCTCCCTCTCAGGAGTTGATACCCCTGAAGAAGAGGCGGACACACATTCCAGACAAGCCAAACTACTCTCTCAACCTGTGGAGTATAATGAAGAACTGTATTGGCAAAGAGCTGTCCAAGATTCCCATGCCTGTGAGTAACCTCACAAGAATTGTGTTAGCATGGCCAGTAAAAGCAAAGAACAGCGTAACGAGGAAACTTTAGTATATCAAAGACTCCTGGCACCAGTATGACATGGGTTCAACCCAAAAACAGTTTGTCATGTCTACAAAACTGGCTCAATAACATTCTGTAAGAGTCATTTGTGGTTAAAAAAAACTCTATTGACATTTTAATAGTTGAGGAGTTCCAACATGTTTGTTTTGAGAAACCATTCATAGACGTAGAGTGGAGGCATAGAGTTAGGGATAGGCTGTGGATATATATCTCTGATCTTAATTTAGGTTTCTTTATTTGCCTGTTTTGTTTCCATAGCATTCTGCTCTATTGTGCATATGCTCCTACATCAGCCCATTTCACTCAACACAGCAGAAATACGATCACCTGTAATTGTTTGGTTTGGCTTTATTCTGTCATAAAAACAAACCAAACATAACACACTTGTCTGAAAATTCATAAAAATGGTTAACCCAAAAAAAGATCCGTCATCTGTAGCTGCTGTAATCCTGCAAAAACGCCCAGCAATTGCTGCCTCGCAGTCTACTTGGAAAGAACCAATGAAATGCCTCCTTACGCTGCGCGTACTCTACCCCAACCGTGTACGAGCCTGAGCTCAATGCGCGTCGTCACCGCAGCTTCGTTACCAGGAGTCATGTTGGTCTTAAACATTTGGTATGATAATATTGGGTGTTTGCTTACTGGTGCATGAGGCATGAAGTAAAATTGCGGTCCTTTCTCCGCTCTGCTTTGAAGCAGCGACGCAGCGATGCTCATACACGTCTGTGTGTGGGTCGCAGCCCCGATGATTGCTACTTTCAAATCTTGCCAGCTTTTCAACATTACCAACCCTGCCTTTTAATAGAACATATTATCATAATGGTCCTGGCCTGCCCCAAATCATGACAAGGATGCTGTGTGCATCTACTACATTACACAAGACATAATGACATGCTGATATATATAATATACAAAATACAATATACTCATTATAAAAAACAGTACTTTCTTACTCATTATCTTTATTGGTGACAAAAAAGGATCCTTGTCAAGATACTTGGTTTACGTTATATGTACTTTTTTTTTTTTAAATTACTATTGGCATCAAACATCCAGTATTGGTAGGGCTATAATATATAATGTATTATATAATATAAGTGCATGCCCTATATTTAAATGTGTTATTTAATTGTGATTTTGTACAATCTGTAGGCTAAGCTTAGAAACACCATGATAATAGAAATTTACATTTCGAAATAAATGTTATGGGCA